>NC_067490.1:54906109-55210276 GCF_947179515.1 Apodemus sylvaticus
AGAAACAAAGAGAACCATACAAAAAATCAACAAAACCAGGAGCTGGTTCTTTGAGAAAATCAACAAGATAGATAAACCCTTAGCCAGACTGACCAAAGGGCACAGAGAAAGTATCCAAATTAACAAACTTAGAAATGAAAAAGGAGATATAACAACGGAAACTGAGGAAATCCAAAAAATCATCAGATCCTACTACAAGAGCCTGTACTCAACACAACTGGAGAATCTGGAGGAAATGGACAATTTCCTTGACAGATACCAAATACCAAAATTAAATCAGGACCAACTAGACCATCTAAACAGTCCCATAATGCCTAAAGAAATAGAAGGAGTCATAGAAAGTCTTTCAACCAAAAAAAGCACAGGACCAGATGGTTTCAGTGCAGAATTCTACCAGACCTTCAAAGAAGAGTTAACACCAATACTCTTCAAACTATTCCACAAAATAGAAACAGAAGGAACACTACCCAATTCCTTCTACGAAGCCACAATTACGCTGATACCAAAGCCACACAAAGATCCAACAAAGAAAGAGAACTTCAGACCAATTTCCCTTATGAACATCGATGCAAAAATACTCAATAAAATTCTTGCCAACCGAATCCAAGAACACATCAAAACGATCATCCACCATGATCAAGTAGGCTTTATCCCGGGAATGCAGGGTTGGTTCAATATACGGAAATCCATCAATACAATCCACTACATAAACAAACTCAAAGAAAAAAACCACATGGTCATTTCATTGGATGCTGAAAAAACATTTGACAAAATTCAGCATCCTTTCATGTTTAAAGTCTTGGAGAGAACAGGAATTCAAGGCCCATACCTAAACATAGTAAAAGCAATATACAGCAAACCGGTAGCCAGCATCAAACTAAATGGAGAGAAACTTGAAGCAATCCCACTGAAATCAGGGACCAGACAAGGCTGCCCCCTTTCTCCTTATCTTTTCAATATTGTACTTGAGGTACTAGCTCGGGCAATTCGACAACATAAGGAGGTCAAAGGGATACAAATTGGAAAGGAGGAAGTCAAACTATCATTATTTGCAGACGACATGATAGTCTACCTAAGTGACCCAAAAAACTCCACTAGAGAGCTCCTACAGCTGATAAACAACTTCAGCAAAGTGGCAGGTTATAAAATCAACTCAAGCAAATCAGTGGCCTTCCTATACTCAAAGGATAAGCAGGCTGAGAAAGAAATTAGGGAAATGACCCCCTTCACAATAGCCACAAACAGTATAAAGTATCTTGGGGTGACTCTTACCAAACATGTGAAAGATCTGTATGACAAGAACTTCAAGACTCTGAAGAAGGAAATGGAAGAAGACCTCAAAAAATGGGAAAACCTCCCATGCTCATGGATCGGTAGAATCAATATAGTTAAAATGGCCATTTTGCCAAAAGCAATATACAGATTCAATGCAATACCCATCAAAATCCCAACTCAATTCTTCACAGAGTTAGAAAGAGCAATTATCAAATTCATCTGGAACAACAAAAAACCCAGGATAGCTAAAACTATTCTCAGCAACAAAAGAAAATCTGGGGGAATCAGTATCCCTGACCTCAAGCAATACTACAGAGCAATAGTGTTAAAAACTGCATGGTATTGGTACGGTGACAGGCAGGAGGATCAATGGAACAGGATTGAAGATCCAGAAATGAACCCACACACCTATGGCCACTTGATCCTCGACAAAGAGCCTGAAAACATCCGATGGAAAAAAGATAGCCTTTTCAACAAATGGTGCTGGTTCAACTGGAGGGCAGCATGCAGAAGAATGTGAATTGATCCATCATTGTCTCCTTGTACTAAGCTCAAATCCAAATGGATCAAGGACCTCCACATAAAGCCAGACACTCTGAAGCTAATAGAAAAGAAACTGGGGAAGACCCTTGAGGACATCGGTACAGGGAGAAAGTTTCTGAACAGAACACCAATAGCGTATGCTCTAAGAGCAAGAATTGACAATTGGGACCTCATAAGGTTACAAGGTTACAGAGTTTCTGTAAGGCAAAGGACACCATCAAGAGGACAGATCGGCAACCAACAAATTAGGAAAAGATCTTCACCAATCCTATATCAGATAGAGGGCTAATATCCAATATATATAAAGAACTCAAGAAGTTAGACTCCAGAAAACCGAACAACCCTATTAAAAAATGGGGTACAGAGTTAAACAAAGAATTCTCACCTGAAGAACTTCGGATGGCGGAGAAGCATCTTAAAAAATGCTCAACTTCATTAGTCATTAGGGAAATGCAAATCAAAACAACCCTAAGATTTCATCTTACACCAGTCAGAATGGCTAAGATTAAAAATTCAGGAGACAGCAGGTATTGGAGAGGGTGTGGTGAAAGAGGAACACTCCTCCACTGCTGGTGGGGTTGCAAATTGGTACAACCACTCTGGAAATCAGTCTGGCGGTTCCTCCGAAAACTGGGCACCTCACTTCCAGAAGATCCTGCTATACCACTCCTGGGCATATACCCAGAGGATTCCCCACCATGTAATAAGGATACATGCTCTACTATGTTCACAGCAGCCCTATTTATAATTGCCAGATGCTGGAAAGAACCCAGGTATCCCTCAACAGAAGAGTGGATGCAAAAAATGTGGTATATCTACACAATGGAGTACTATTCAGCCATTAGAAACAATGAATTCATGAAATTCTTAGGCAAATGGATGGAGCTAGAGAACATCATACTAAGTGAGGTAACCCAGACTCAAAAGGTGAATCATGGTATGCACTCACTAATAAGTGGTTATTAACCTAGAAAACTGGAATACCCAAAACATAATCCACACATCAAATGAGATACAAGAAGAAAGGAGAAGTGGTCCCTGGTTCTGGAAAGACTCAGTGAAACAGTATTCGGCAAAACCAGAACGGGGAACTGGGAAGGGGTGGGAGGGAGGACAGGGGAAGAGAAGGGGGCTTATGGGACTTTCGGAGAGGGGGGGGGCTAGAGAAGGGGAAATCACTTGAAATGTAAATAAATTATATCGAATAAAAAAATTAAAAAAAATTAAAAGTGTGGATGAAGAGCTGCACAAATGCATATGCTTATTGTACAAAAACATGTCACCTGGTTTATGTGGTTTCTACATTGACTATCAAGACACAAAGAGCTTAACAGTGAAAATTTGTCTTGAAAATTAAAACAAAAGGAATACAATTAAAAATATTAAACCACCAGGCTTACAATGTAGCTTAGCATTGAATAACAAATGTGTCTACATCATCTTATGTGATTTAGGGACAGAGTCCAAATGGTGACTGTATGAGAGCATGAGAAGAAACCGCAATGTTCAGTTTCAAACAAAACACAGTAGACACACAGAACAATATCTGTCCTGTCCTCAAAAAGCAGGGACACATCTGGAGTAGAGACTGATGGAATGCCCAATGAAACTGGCCCAACTGTAGACACAGTTTATGGGCAAGCTCCAATCCATGACATTATTATGCATACAATGTTATGCTTCCAGACAAAAGCCTTGAGTAAGTGTCCAATGAGACTTTTTACCCCACAGCTGACTGAAATGGATGCAGAGAACCACAGTGAAACATGGGATGGACCTTGGAGACACCTAATAAACACTTGGGGAAGTATTGAATATCCTGAAGGTGCTAGAAACTCCATAGGTAGTCTAACAGACTCAATGAACCTTCAATCTTGAGGACATTGAGAGATTGAACCATCGACCAAATAGCAGAAACCGGCTGAACTAAGACCCCCAGCACATAAGTAGCAGAAATTTAGGTTAGTCTCCATGCGGGTCCTCCAACAACTGGAACAGGGGCTGTCCCTAAAGCTGCTGCCTATCTCTGGTATCTGTTCCATTAACTGGACTCCTTTCTGACCCTGGATACTATAGGCTCATGTTTATCCTGTGATGAAAATTTATTCAGTTTACAGTGATGCTAATAGTCTTCATGATCTCCTGCATGGTTCTAATGTGTAAAGTGTCTTCTGACACTCAAGGCAATTATCTTGAAAGTAAAATCTTTTAAAATCAGAAATCAATTCATATCTTTCCGACATATAATGATACCGAATATGCCTTCCTCTTCCAGTAGAGAGGAATGCTTGTTCAAACATATGACATGCCTGCCAGAAGACAATGTTTGCTTTACATAAGATTTACCACATTATTTGTTATCCCACATGTAATTTATACAGCTGTCCCTAACACTGTACAAACACCAGAGGCAGCTTAACTTCTTTCCTGATTAGGTCTCCGTGTTGATTACTAAGATCATATCTTCCTGCTGCCACTTCTTCCAGCTTTCAACATTAGCAAGCATTCCCTCTTGAAAATACCCACCAAATAGGTCAGTAAATGGGGTGACACTCACTCAACATCCAGTGAAAATACAGACAACAAAAAGTAACTCAGGAATTAAATTACCACCCAAACAAGACAAATCCAGAAACCAGTATCTAGACCTATTTTCACCACAAACCCATGCACATAGACTTCAGCATTGGAACATAATGAAGATAAGCCATGGAAATATGTCACCAAGAATTCCAGTTTGTTTTGCCACAGCAGGTCCTCAAAAATTAAAACATGCAAAAGATCTGATACAAAAGAAGTTGTTTTGTGGAAAGGACAGGAGTGAAAAACTGGGGAAGGGACAGAGGTATACAAGAGGACCTGCAGACCGGAACACATATAGGGAGCAGAGAGAACATGATCAGAGTAGTGAAAGACTTTAGAGGGGGCTTGTGGAGAAAACAGAAACAGGGAACAAATACAGAGAGCAGCTAAAGCTAGTGCTCCAGGTATATAAAGCACGCCTGACAATAGCAGTAGTTGAAGGAAGGAGGTAATGATTTAAGCAGGTACAAAGTCCCTGAGCACAGGCCATTGAAATTGCCTGCACATGGACAACTACAGAGGCAAGGTTCACACACCGAACAGGAAAGGAAGATCAAGAGAATACATGGACTTATTTGTCAAAATAATATTTGGAGTCTAAAAGTTTCCTGGTGCTAAATAACAAGTAACACTGTAACATATCAAAAACAAACACTACACTTGTCTGTAACAGAAGAAGAATATCAGCTCATCGATCAAGAAAATAGTTTTAATGAAATCCTAAATGAATAATGTCTAAACTAAAGACAAAAATTCGTATTCAAGTACAAGAAGCAACCAAAATACTAAATATATTGGAATAAAAAAAAGTCCCCTTGCCACACAATATTTAAAACACCATGCATATAAAGAAATATAAATCTGCAATAAAGAAAAAGAAAACAAAAACAAGTCACATGTTAAAATAAGCCTATTAGATTCATACCTGCCCTTCAATATGTAGTGTAAAACACACAATGTTTTGGACAAGTGCTGCAGAATCAAAAATAGCAGCCATGATGTTTTGACAAGCAAACCTATGGTACCAATGATTTGGGAAAATTCAGGCATGATAGTGATTGAGAGGTCACTGCCTGATTTAGCAAATAGGAAGCACCACTAGAAACCTCACACATGGTCACATCTAGCTGATGTTTCCCATCCAACCCCTGATAGGACCCTCCACACCAGCACCCATTGTTCAGCCACCTGTCCCTCCCCATTGTTCACAGATATCCTGCGCTTACCATGTCTCGATTTCAGAGCTTCCCTGAGGTCCCCTCACTGCACAACACAGAACAGCAGAGCTCAGAACAGGGAACAGTGAACTATTTTGGCCTGCATAGCCACAGTTAACTTGCAGAAAGGATCACAGAAGTTGATAGAAGTTCCAATTGATATTCTGTACAATCTGGAATCCTGAAGAGGTAGGTTCCAACACATGTGATCACAAGTCAGTGCAAGCCGGCAGAAAGTGATTCCTCATTCCCCCACTGTCCTTATATAGGCCTCCATCAGGAGGTGTGGCTCAGAATAAAGGTGTGTGCAACCAGGTTTGGATCTGGAACTTGCTTTGTCCCAGGTTGACTTTGAACTCAGAGATCTGATTGTCTAAGTCTCCCAGGATTAAAGACATGGACTATTTTGCCTGGGGCTAAGCTTTGCATAGTCACTCTGCTTCAAGATCTTCCTGCTAAAATCGAGATCAGAAGCCTCGTGCCTTTCAGCCTCAAGATCAGGATCCCAGGTGTGGCCTCCACTTCTTGATTATCCTTCATTCCACACATAGTCAAGTTGCCAGCCAGGAATAGCCATCACAATAAAACACCTGAAAGCTCTAGGAAAAAAGGGAAAAATCAAGCACCCCAAAGAGGAGCAGAAGGCAGGAAACAGTCAAAATTGGAGCTGAAAGGAATCAGTTAGAAACAAAGAAAACAATGCAAAGAATCAACC
Organism: Apodemus sylvaticus; assembly: GCF_947179515.1. NCBI lineage: Eukaryota > Metazoa > Chordata > Mammalia > Rodentia > Muridae > Apodemus > Apodemus sylvaticus. The sequence goes on from NC_067490.1 coordinate 54,912,443, forward strand.
AAACCAAGTGCTGGTTCTTTGAGAAAATCAACAAAATAGACAAACCTTAGTCAAATTACCAAAGAGATAGAGAGACAGATTCCAAAAGAAAATCCAAAATTAAAAGGGAGGCCTGAGAACTGACAGTGAGGAAGGTCAAAGAATCATTAGGTCTTACTGAAAAAAAAAAACTGTACAAAATTGGAAAATCTTAACAAAATGGACGATGTTCTAAACAGATACTACTAACTAAATTTAAATCATGATCAGGCAAACACTTTAAATAGCCCAAAACCCCTAAGGAAAGAGAAGCAGTCATTAAAAGTCACTGAACCAAAAAAGGCCCAGGGCCAGATGGTTTTGGTGCAGAATTCTACCAGACTTTCCAAGAAGAGCTAATTCCAATACTCCTCAAACTATTCCACAGAATAAAAATAGAAGGTACATTTCCAAACTCATTGTATGAATCCACAGTGACCCAGATACCTAAACTATACAAACTCCTAACACAGAAATAAAATGTCAGACTGATTTCTTTTATGAACATTAATACAAAAATTCTCAATAAAAATTCTCACAAACTGAATCCAGGAACACACTGAAGAAATTATCCATCACGATCAAGTTGGCTTCATTTCAGGGATGTATGGATGATTCAATATAAGAAAATCCATCAAAGTAATCCACTGTATAAACAAACTGAGAAAAACCCACAGGATTATCTCATTAGATACTCAAAAAAAAAACCCTTTGATAATAGCTGATACCCCTACATTTTAAAGATATTTAAAAAATCAGGTATACAAGGCACATACCTAACGCAATCAAAGTAATATACAGCAATCCAGTTGCCAAACTCAACGTAAATGCAGATAAATATAAGCTTTTATACTAAAATCAGGGACAAGACAAGGCTGCCCACCTTGTCTCTATCTATTCAACATAGCACTTGAAATTCTAGACAGAGCAATAAGAGAACAAAAAGAGATCAAGTGGATACAATCTGGAAAGGAAGAAATCAAAGTAGTGCTATTTGTGGAGGATATGATAGAATACAAAAGCAACCCCGAAAATTCGACCAAAGAACTCCTACACCTGATAACACTTTCAACAAAGTGTCTGAATACAAATTTACTCAAACAAGGCAGCAGCCCTCCTGATAGAAAGAAATATCTTGTTGTGACTTTAACCAAACAGGTAAAAGATCTCTATGACAAGAACTTCAAGTCTCTGAAGAAAGAAGTTGAAGAAGATATCAGGAGATGGAATGATGTATCATGCTCATGGATAGATAGGGCTAACCTAGTGAAACTGACGATTTCATAAAAAGCAAACTACAGATTCAATGTAATACCCATTGAAATTCCACCTCAATTTTTTTAACAGACCTTGAAAGATCAATTCTCAACATCATATGAAAAACAAAAAACCCAGGATAGCCAAAACTGTCCTGAACAGTAAAAGAATATTGGGTGAAATCACAGTCCCTGACCTCAATCTGTACTACAGAGTAATATTAATAAAAAAACTGCATGGTATTGGTGCATAAACAGACACATTGATCAACGGAATTGAATGGAAAACCCAGTAATAAACCCACATGTCTATGGACTCTTGATATTTGATAAAGAAGCTAAACCATACAAAGGAAAAATGTAACCTCCCTAAAATGGTGCTGGACTAACTGGATGTCTACATGTAGAAGAATAAAAGTAGATCCATACTTGTCACCATGCAAAAAAAACTGAAGTCCATGTGGATCAAGAGCCTCAATATGAAACCAGATGCACTAAATATCATGGAAGAGAAGGTGGGAAATACCGTTAAATGCACTGGTACACGAGACACGCCGCTGAACAGAACACCAATGGTTCAGGCTCTAAGATAAACTACTGATAAAAGGGACCTCATGAAACTGAAAAGCTTTTGCAATACAAAGGCACGTCAATAGGACAAATCAACAGCCCACAGATTGATCAGTCTAGATCTGAAAGAGGGCTAATATCAAAAAGTTACAAAAAAACTCAAGAAGTTAGACACCAACAATCTACAGAATTCAACAAAAAATGGGGATGCATAACTTAAGAGATTTTTCTCAAGAAAATGCTTAAATAAATACTCAACTTCCTTAATCATCAGATAAAATGAAAATGAAAACATTCTGAGATTCAATTTTACACCCACAGAATAGCTAAGAACAAAAGCTGAAGGTACAGTACATGCTAGAGTGGATGTGGAGCAATGGGAACACTCCTCCACTGCTGGTGGGGGTACAAACTTTCACAACCAATTGGAAATCAATTTACCATTTTCTCTGATAACTGGGAATAGCACTGCCTTAAGACCCAGCTGTATCACTCCTGGGAAAATACCCAAAAGAGGCTCCAACACCTCACAGAGACATTTGCTCCATCATATTCATAGCAGCTTTATTTGTAATAGCCAGAAACTGGAAACAACAACTTAGTCGTCCCTCCCTCATCTGAAGAACAGATAAATAAAATGGAGCATATATACACAATGGAGTACTGTTCAGCGGTCATAAACCAAGACATCATGAATTTTTCAGGCAAAGGGATGAAATTTGAGAATATTATTCAGATTATAGCAACTCAGTCCTAAAAGGTCATTCATGTTACTCACTTATAAGTAGATATTAGCCATAAAATACAGGTGTCATATTATATTCCTAAGTGAAAGAAGCTAAACAGGAAAGAATCACCAAGCAAGAAAGTTTGAATCTCACATAGAAGGGGGAATAACATCGTCATAATAGGCAAATGGAGGAAGACAACTGGAAGGGAAGGGGCAGTACAGGAGAATGGGTGGTTCAGGTTCAGGTGCAGGGAGGACAGGATAAATGGCTAGGTGGCCATTAAAATGAGTGTAATCTGCACCTGACAGAGGTGAGGAAGTTTTTACATCAACTGGGACAAGGGATATGGCCAAAAATCAATGGGGTGACCTCAGCTGTGACTCACTATGTTGGGGATATGGAACCTGAAGTGGTCACATCCTGTATCCAGACAGGAACTCTAGTGGAGCAACTTATCCACAAAACCTTCAACCCATATTTTATCCTGTATACAAGTAATGCAGGCACAGAGGAGGGAGCAGAGACTGAGGGAATGGGCAACCAATAACCAACCAAACTAGAGACTCAACTCAAGGGCAAGCACCAAGCCCTAACACTATTATGGGAAATCCATGATGCTTGCAGACAGGAGAGTGTTGTCCTCTGGAAGGCTCCACCGAGCATCTGACTCAGACAGTCAGAGCCAGAGAGGATGGAGCTTGGGGATTTTTATGGAAGAATAGGAAGAAGGATTGTAGGTCCTGAAGGGGATAGGAAATCCATAGAAAGAACAACAGAGTCAACTAACCTGGAAATTTAGGGCTTTCAGAGTCTGAACCAACAATAAAGAACATACACTGGCTGTAGGTAGGCCTCCCTGCTCATAGGTAGCAGGCATGCTGCTTAACCTTCAGGCATTTCCTGGACATCTGATTGTTGGGGGTGGAGAGTGTGTGCTCTCCAAAAAGCTGTGTTGCCTGTAAGTGGGATAATGTTCTACTAGCTGGGCTGCCTTGTCTGGCATTAGAGGGAGAGGAAGCACCCAGCCTCTCAGAGACTTGAAATACCAATGGGTGGGGATGGAGATAATCAGGGTCCTCATACTGCCCTCAGGAGAAGAGGAGAGAAGAAGAATTGTGGTATGGGGTCTTCAATGTGTGGAATATAAAGTGAATAAGTAAAAAAGAATACAATGAAATTAATTTTACACGCAGAATTTCCATGGCCGTGGGGACTTTTTCTTCACAGCAAGGAAACCCTAAGATAGTATTCCTTTGCAATATTAATATGAAAAGCCTTATTTATGTGAAACTTACATCTCTTCCCCTGATAGTTTTAACCTTTGCTCTCTGACCAATTAACTGTCATGTTCATAGAATTAGAATGAAGACTGAAGAGAGAAGAATGGATTGGCAATGACAATATTTATTTCTGTCCCATGATGGAGACTCCTAAGACCTCATTTGTCATTTCTGAAACAACTTGACTACCTCTCCCTCCATGAACAGAATGTGGACTGCAGGGCAGAGGGACCACTACCATCTTCCTGACAAAAGTCAGGTGTGTTAATAGAATGCAGCACTTGTGAGAGAAAAGAACAGTGGTCACAATGACAAAGGGAGAGCCTCATCATTCAAAGTCCAGTAAAGAGGGGTGTTCAAGTCCCTGTGGTCTCTCCCACTGTCTCTCCAGCCATGGCTTTGTGTTGAGTACAAACTCCTCTCCTTCCCATCCTGACTCAGCTCTCAGGCTCCAGCCAACCCTCCAGTGGAGGTCCTGAGTCTGTCTCCAGCCCTAGGGTCCTTGTGTCTATTTCGTCCTTCTTCCTCTTTGCTCACGGCAGCTGGCACTTCTTGTCTCTGTTCACACACACTGGCTCCTCTAAGAGAAAGATCTGGGTTTTTCCTGCTCACTGCAACAAAATATATTGCATAAAGAGATCTTGAAAATCCCTTCTGGGTGGATTATCACCACATTTGTTATGACATTATGCGTTACACTAACAACAGTTTAAAGTCATTACCTGTATATGACAGTATCTCTATCACAGGAAGATCCACTTGCTTTAGAGAGAACAATGGTCGTGGGAAGAGTCTGGTCAGAGCCTGGGTGAGGTTGAATAATTGCTTAGTCCAGACAATAAGAAATAAATGCAATATCACTTCTGCACTTCCGCATTAACAAGGGCAAACAGGCCCTGCCCACTCTGAAGCTAGAGGCCCAAATATGGCAGAAAACTCCACAGACTGTCAGAAGGGAGCATGAGAGTTCGGATGGCAGGACAGTCTGCATAATGGGCTCTCTTTATATTCTTGTTTTTTTTCCAATGGAAACAACTTGGGTTGGCTAACAATTCCTTTCCACCTCAATGTTCTATCATAAGTCAAATAGTTTAATCTCCCTCTCACAGTTTTATACAATACATGTTCAATCTAAGCTCATGTTTTGTGCTCCAAGAAGAACCCACTTTTCTCCTGTGTGATAGCTTGCCATCTTTTGCCTTCACATTTCAGGGGTGATTTTGATTAATTTTTGTTGGGAACCAGCAAGCTTGACTCAACGCCCACAGCTGAGCTGTTTGCACAGGTTTCTTGACAGCAAAACATCCTGCCTCTTAACTTGATTCCTGACTTCGTGCCCGGCGTGGTAGGGACTTCCCAGGTGCCAGACTTATGGCTTTGATTGTTTTTTCTTGGTCCCTTCCCTGCTTTTAATATATATATATTATGTGTGTATGTATGTATGTATGTATGTATGTATGTACATATGTATGTATATATGTATATATGCATATATGTATATATGTCTGTATGTACGTATGTATGTTTATATGTATATGTGTATATGTGTATATCTGTATATAAGTATATAAAAAAAAAAATATATATATATATATATATATATATATATATATATATATATATATATACATATATATATATATGTATATATATATTTTGCTGGTCTTTCAGTAAAGTTTTGGCATTCTCCTTACAGAATGACCCCTGTCTGTGTTTTCTGTTAATCCCCCAGGCCTACACCTGGTACTTGATACTGAGGTGGAGTCAAAATTCATGTCTTCAGCCCTGAAACATAATGGGTATTATAACATACACTGACCTTCTTTCACAATATTTTTTTTAAAAAGTATGTGTGTGTGTGTGTGTGTGTGTGTGTGTGTGTGTGTTTAAATGTTTCCATCGTGTAGTTCCAAGGAACCAAACTCTTTGGACTGGCGGAGCCTTCACTCACTAAGACGTCTTGCAAATGTCTTCATTTGTTCTCCTCTAGAGATTAATTTGTCCCTGTGACACACCTCTGACTACCCTCAATTCTGGAGTCCACTGAAATTAGTCACAACTATAATCTGTTCCCGTCTCCAGGGAATCAGTGTAGTAGGCGTGGCCTACCTCTCCCTATGGAGACGCTACATCTCCTATTAATGCTAATCACAGACACAGCCAGGGTGAACATGGACAGCAAGGGAGAGGGGTTTCATGAACATGCTTTGTGAACAAACCCTGTGCTTGAGCATTGAGGGCTGCTGAGAGACATGTTTAAACCTTCTGACCTTCGTGTAGGAGGCTCAGTCCACCCGGGCTGACAGAGTCCCTCTCCAGCCTCCCAAGGTGCCTGGCTCTGCAGGCTGTGCAGACAGCGCCATATTTCCAGCTGTGGTCAGCCATCACCCATGCTGTGGTGGGCATTGGTCATTTGTGTCTCTGTAAGGAAATCCTCTCCCTCACACTCCTGTCAGCAACCTCTGCTCACTGACATTCCTATAACTCCAGGAAAGCAAGTTAGACTTTGATGATAACCTTTCTTTAACCTATTGTTTGTTCCCCATCTGGGGTGAGTCAAAGTTTTTCCCCAAGGAACAGTGCCTCACAACAGCAGGATAGAAGAGAAGGAATTGGGGGTCACTAGGGAATCCCAAGATGGATCTCCAGTCTTGATGGCCAGATAGTGGCTATGCTACCCAGGTACAGCATTGAAACCATAGAGCTTTAAAAATCCACACAGACAAAGCCCAACACAGAGCTTTGTAAATGACACAGTTGAAAAATTCTGGATCACAGTAAAACTGACAATGTATTATGAAATCTCTAAGTGAATGAAAGGCTTTTCAGAAAGATAAATTTCTTATAATGGAAATAAATACAACTGAGATTGAGATTTGGTGCAGATACCAATTAGTAGTCTTGCCTGGGCGTGGATTGCATGCTTTTGGTAACTTTCCATACATAAAATGTGCTGTTTCTAAGGCAATGTTCATGTAATCCAGAATCCTTAGAAATCAGTGTAATTTCCAACATTTAGAATCTATGGCGAGATGAGATGAATGAAAAAGAAAATGAAATTGGGTCTGGGTCACATTTCTTGTGTGCTGGAGCATATGTGTCAGGGGTTTCATCCAGGGTATCCTGAAACCATTCTGGACCCCAGGGTTCCAAAGGATCCCACTACAGTCTCTCTTGCAAATCTGGTTTCATTTGAAAATGAAAGCATCTGAAAACAATATCAACAATGTTGTTAATAATCAACATCTGAGTCAGGCAGGAGTGGAACACACCTTTAATAATAGCACTTGGGAGGCAGAGGCAGGTGGGTTTCTGAGTTCCAGGCCAGCCTGGACTACAGGGTGAGTTCCAGGATAGTCATGACTACACATCGAAACCCTGTCTTGAAAAACCAAAACAAACAAACAAACAAACAAACAAACAAACAAACAAAAACAAAGTTAAAAAAGAAAGGAGGGAAGGAAGAAATAATAAAAATATCAATATGGGATTCAGCCTCTGCTTGTGATAGCACGCACAGGGGAACTTGACTTGAGTGACAGGTCACAGTCACTTGTGAATCAGGATCAGACAACCGAAAGCTCAGGTACTGGACACTGGGAATGTGGGAGTGGTGTTTTCCTGGAGACACAGTGCCCACTGCTGCAGTAGTCACTGGCATGGATCTTGCAGGCAGAGCTGCAGATCTCTGCAAATGAACCATTCTAGCTTAGGACTCTTTCATTGGCTCCTGCTCCCTCTTGATATGGGAAGGTCTGAGAGTGCAATAACCATGGACTTACCCAGGTGCAGAAGCTTGGGGCAAACCTCAGACAGTGCTAGTGAGAAGCCATTGGGTCACCATGTTTGGGTTCTTGTTGCCAGACCAAGTGCCTGCCAGAGAAATAAACTGGAGGCCTCCTGAAGTTGGCTCAAAGCACACGGCTGGTGCATGAGTGCCCTCTACTGTGAAGAAGCCACTGGCCTGCAGCTCTGAGCTGAGAACAGCTTATGCTTCTGGCCAGACTCATGCATTGGCCATGCTCCCTTCGTTGGATCCACCACTGTGGACAAGCAAGCTGGCAATTATGGGCTTGACTAGGATCAAAAAGATGGCCCCAAACCCCGGGTGTGTGAGTGACAAGCCATCAGTTAGTGTCTTCTGTCGACATGAACAATGGACAAGTGCTCACCAGGGCCATAAGTATGGAGCACCTGCAGAAGGGAAGGGGTGTGGGAGAAAGACAGCTCAGAGAACAGAGCTTTAGGGTCCTGGACTGTGCTGTCCTGAAAAACAAACAAACAAACAAACAAACAAAAAAGCAGAACAACAACAAAAAAGCCTTCACAACAAAACAACAAAAGAATGCAGCTTCAATTGAGATTCTTATAGATACCTATTTTGTAGACCTCCAGAGGTAGGCAGTGGTGTGGTGAGGCAGATGTCTTGATACATTTATAGGGCCAAAATACTGCCTTTACCAACAACAACTTAGCCATTCGTCTAGTAAATGGAAAGGAACTGGACGTATTTTCAGTGTTTAAAATTGACAAGGAACTGAGCAGACAGGCACAATCAGAAAAGATGGGGTCTGCATCACATCTACTGCATAATCATAGCTGAGCACCAGGCTTTTCAGCCAGCATTTAGTAATGCACCCTGGGTTCGAATCAAATCCCACCTCATGCGGCCAGGGAGAATCTGATCTGGTTAACAAGACAAAAGCACCAATACAAAATCCCCCATGCAGTTGGAAAAGACCTTCAGACTTTCAGTCAAGGCCTGCTGACAGCCAAGAAGAACTTGGTTCTGTGGGAAGGTCATAGTTATTTGCACCCTGAGAATGCAAAGGGTGGGCGTTCACCATTGGCATTCCTCTTATGGGGGAAGAGCTGTCCCACAGCGACCCCTACTGTGAAGAAGTGGCAGTGCATAGAGCTCAGATGCATTGCTGGGGATCTAGGGAGCTTTTGAGCTTCTAGCTCCTTCCTTGGTCCATGCTCCAGCTGTGGCCTCTATAAGTGTGCACAAGTTGACAGAGGGACGAACTATGGGCTTGCTCTGGATTGCATGATTTGCCTAAAACTCCGGGTATGCAAGTGAGTCCTAAGGGGTCATCTTCTGTTTCCCCTGTCAGTCAAGTGTACTCTTGGGTCTTGGCCCCAAAGCAACAGGGCAAAGTAAAGTGAAATGGAAGAGACCAGCTGAGAGGTAAGAGCAGCAATGTCCTAATCCGTGCCATCCCAAAAACCTTAGGTGAACAGAAATGAAAGCAGCTGCAATGAGATTTGTGTCTGCACTGCATTTGTCATGTTCATGGAGAGGGGGTGTTGTCCCAAGTCTTTGCAAACTTGTAGGGCTTAAAAGGTCATTTACCTAAGGTAGACCAAAGCAAATGCAGCTTCAACTGTGATTCAAGCAAATGCCATGTTTGTAGACCTCCAGTATTGGGTGGGGGAGATGGTGCAGATGCTTTGGTACCCCTGCCAGGTTCAAAGTTTGAGCCTTTGTTCAGCATCATGCATTTCCTAATAGAAAGGATGACGAGCATTGGGGACACTCAAAGACACAGGACATAAAGTATGAGACAGAAACAGGGGCAGAGGAGTGTGCAGGTGGAGAGGAGATTCTGTGTCCTGAAGGTTCATCTCTATACTTAGCTGTTCCCCCTGACCATATCTCTCCTGGGAACACAGGATTAGCACCTGCTCAGGTCTCCAGCTAAATAAAGAACTCTTAACAGGATTTCCAAGCAGGCCATCTGTGACACATGCCTTTAATCTCAACATGAGGAAGGCAGAGGCAGAGAGATCTTTGTCTTGGTAACAAGCTTGGGCAACAAAGTGATTTTCACAATTTCCAGGGTTACACAGTGAAACACTCTCTGTGGTTGTTATTCTTTGTTATCAACTAGATTATGTCTCAAGTTAAGGAAAATCCAAAATTAGATGACACACATGCAAAAGATTTTTGCTTACTTTGTAGAAAGTATTGTATATCTTTGGTGTAAAAAGACTTGTTTTTAACCAAGTTTTTTTTTTGTTTGTTTGTTTGAAAGACACAGGCTTTAATCTGTATCTGAAGCAAGAAAGACACATATCTTTGTTAATGTGACTGTTGTTGTTATGAGGTTTGTCTGTAGTATCACAGGCTGTCCTGGAACTCACTTTGTAGACCAGACTACTCAAAGAGATCCACTTGCTTGATCCAGTACCATATCACTGGGATTAAAGGTTTGAGTCAGCCCTGAGTACAAGATGTTCCAAATCTGAGGTATGTTGTTTCTTTGGAGAGACAAGTTACTGCTCTGAGGATGGATGGGTTACAGATTTGGATCTATACTCCTCTCACTCTGTATTTGAGAGCTGGGACTGCCTGAGATACCACCACAGATTGAATTTTCCCATGATGAAGGGCACACTCCCTGCAGAAGATACTCACCTTTAATTCAGAGATTGAATCTGGAACACACACCTTTAAGTTGGGCCACACCTTCATCTTGAGGCCTATATAAGAACACAGAGGAAGCAAAATTTTACATTGCCTGCTTGCTCTGTCCTAGCTGGCAAGTCTTATTACTTTGCTGGCATTAGAGTTTACTTGTCTGTGATTCCATCTTCTACCGAAGACTGGGTGAGACATCCAGCCTCAGGGACTGAGAACCTCTGGATTCTTGGACTTTGCTTCCTATCTAGCTGTTGTGGAATAAGGCAGCCTGCATCCTGTAAGTCATTCTACTATATCCCCCTTTCAGCAAAGGGAGAATAAGTGAGAGATCGTTCTATTTGGTCTTTTATTCTCTACACCAGACACCCCAAATAGATTTGTTTGCCTATTGGCACTTTCCTCTTTGCCTGTGTAATCAGTCACCTACAATGGTTAACTCTAGACAATTGCATCCAGAGTGATAGCATCTTATTTGAGAAGCTTCACTCTTTGTTTCCATGTTTTGATTTTTAAGCTTAGGTTTTCCTCTATAAACCTTGCTATCCTTAAATTAGGTCTGACAAGCAGGCTCTCCTTGAGCTCAGAGATCAACCTGTTCCTGATCTGCTTCTTCCCCTTAGGTTATGGGATGAAAGGCTTTTGACAACAGAGTGGGCAGAATCTTGCCTACTTTGGCAATGTGAATAAATGCTAGGATTGTGGGTTTAAAATGTAGCTTCCCACAGTGTAATGGTTGGGCAGGGCCATAAAATGTAGAGTATAATCCACTAACTAGAGTCTTCTCTAAATCATAAGGTGAAGGACTTGCCCACAGCATCCCATGGATAAAGCCAAGAAGATGATGCAGTTCTTTCCCAGTTTTTTCAAGGATGCATCAGATTCTGAAGAACATGCATTGTCAAGTGCATGTGTCTCTCCAGCCCTGAGTACAAGATGTTCCAAATCTGAGGTACGTTGTTTCTTTGGAGAGACAAGTTACTGCTCTGAGGATGGATGGGTTACAGATTGGGATCTATACTCCTCTCACTCTGTATTTGAGAGCTGGGACTGCCTGAGATACCACCACAGATTGAATTTTCCCATGATGAAGGACACAGAGGTCTTCCAGAGTGAGAGTCAGAGGGAGCCAAAGGTGTCCCCAGGCGATGTGGAGAACAAAGGCAAAGGTACAGATGAGCCTGACCAAACCTTGCCAAACTTGCTCAGAGAGAAAGAGGTGAAACTTGAAAACTGGAACCTGCTTCTGACAGTCCCAGATGCCTAGATTCTGGGCCTGGATTCCAAGAGCTTTTGGCCAGAATAAGCAAAACCAACAACAACAACAACAACAAGCACCCATAAATCTGTTCAGAACACAGGAGCCCTGATGCATGCTAAGACTCGAAATTAGGGGTTCTTCAGTCTGCACCATTCTTACACCAAAAGCACACTCAAGGCAGTTTTGTCTTTGTAGCCATCTGGTGTTAGTTTGTTTTGTTACATCATTCTTAACAAATGTTTTAAAAAGCTGAAAATTTGGGATCTTCTTGTAATGGCCAAACAAGAAAGATGAAGGGTGAACTGGACACAGCTGACGATTCTCTACTGTTTCCTACATTGGTTACAGGAGTAACTGGCGATTCTTGTTCAAGGAAATCCTCGGGGACCTTGGGCATCCTGTGTCTCATGTGTGCTGGGCCATAAGAAAACCATCACACAGCGGGCAACCTTGAGGATTTGGAGAAAAGCTTTTGCTGAATCACAATGGATGACAACTGATTTACCCAGATTCTTCCCCTCCAAACGAATGTAGGGGTCACCTTCAACTTCCATTGTATCCCTTCTTCCTTATGTGTAGAGGAGGAGAAAAAAGGAGAAATCCCCTCACAGCACCCAACAGTGAGTGCTAAAGCTTAAAGTGTGCTTCCTGTTCAGAGTCAGTCACTTTTCAGATCTAAGGAATGGTTAACACTTAATTAGCATTTAAGCCCACCCTCCAGGAGGAATCTCACCCCACCCACCATTGAGGGAGGACTTACCATTCTGGCTGCCCACTTTTCCCATCTGTTAGCAATAATCCTGACTTTAGGCATTTAGACATTTACTGGCATTTAGACCTTTCCTGAAATTTCCCCACAGCACTTGCCTGATTCTTCCAGAAATCAAGGTAAACAGCTTGGATAGCCCAGTATTCAAGGTTCAGTGGAGCTGTCAATCTGACTCTGGAGTGAACAGTTTACCAGGCTATTAGCATTAAAGAGGGATTTTAGGAATCAAGAATTTGGTTGGCCTGGTGATGGTGGCACACACCTCTAATCCTGGCACTTGGGAGGCAGAGGCAGGTGGATTTCTGAGTTCAAGCCCAGCTTTTTCTACAGAGTGAGTTCCAGGAGAGCCAGTGCTATACATAGAAACCCTGTTTCAAAATACCAAAAGAAATTTTAAAGGGGCCAGTGAGATGGCTCAGGTGTTAAGAGCAATGTCTGCTCATCTGAAGGTCCTGAGTTCAAATCCCAGCAACCACATGATAGCTCACAACCATCTGTAATGAAATCTGACATCCTCTTCTGAGATGTCTGAAGACAGCTACATTGTAGTTAGACATAATAAATAAATAAATTAAAAAAAATAATTTTGTTTCTTGGCTTCATTCTGGCCTCAGAGAAATTGCAGCTCCCTTTCACCAGATGATAGGTATCAAACAACCCTGGGAGAAAAGCCAGAAACACCAGGGAAACCATTTTGAGAAATACTGTTAGCCAATACATCTTCATCAGTGGGTAAGTGGAGACAAAACACAGTGGGATTAGTATAGTTTCTCTAGATAAACATATCTGAAATCATAAAGGAAATAAATCTAAGTATATAGAAAAGTTAGTTAATAGAATGTCCCAATAAAGGCTGCCAGCGAAAGAGAATTATAAAAATCAAGGACTGGTTGTTTTCATGTTCCAGGATATTACAACTGATTTTCTGTATAAACCAGAATTTTGAAGAAATAAGTACATACTAATGCATGTTTCAAAAACAAACAAACAAAAAACAAAGAAATCGACTATTTTTGTTTAAAAAAAAGTAGAGGGTCAGAACCAAAAACACAAAACAAAACAAAACAAAACAAAACAAAACAAACACTTGCTCAATAGTCTTTATATATGTAGGTTGCCAAGATCAAAGCTGGATCTAAACATCTCAAAATATCAAGATTAAGAAAGAGTTTCTTACTTCAAAAGGTATAATTAAGAAATATCAAACCAGGCAGTGGTGGCACACGCCTTTAATCCCAGCACTTGGGAAGCAGAGGCAGGCAAATTTCTGAGTTTCTGACCAGTCTGTTCTATATAGTGAGTTCCAGGACAGCCAGGTCTACACAGTGAAACCCTGTCTCGAAAAAAAAAAAAGAAAGAAAAAAAGAAAGAAAGAAAGAAAGAAAGGAAGGAAGGAAGGAAGGAAGGAAGGAAGAAAGAAAGAAAGAAAGAAAGAAAGAAAGAAAGAAAGAAAGAAGAAAGAAGGAAGGAAGGAAGGAAGGAAAGAAGGAAGGAAAGAAAGAAAGAAAGAAAGAAAGAAAGAAAGAAAGAAAGAAAGAAAGAAAGAAAGAAAGAAAGAAAGAAAGAAAGAAAGAAAGAAATATCCCATCAGTAAGGAGGGTTTGCATAAGAATTACATGTTTAAAGGGTTATAGTGAAGATCAGGGTAAGGTTCTTAGGGTTAGTGTGATTAGGAAATTTAGGGGTAAAGTTAGGGTTAGAGCTTTAGGGTAAGTCTCATGTTGAAGGTCAGGATTAGGGTTAAGGTGGTCAACATTGTTCTTGATGGTCTCACTGATTCTATAGTATGCATTTTACACAAAGAAAGAATATCAGGGTTAGGGTTTGGCTCAGGGTTAGGGTAAAGGATTTGTTGTGGTTTGTGAAATCAGCTACTATCTTTTCTCTTCTCTGCCTTCTGTGTACTCATTTTCAAAATACCAACATCTGTTTTCCTGCCCAAAGTAATGTGGAAAGTAAATTATCCAAGAATCTGGGATTTCCTTATCCAAGAATTTGGAATTTTCTGACAGGAAACATCTTTCCTACTGAGGGACCGGGTCACATAAAATAGAAAATCACAGCAGCTTTGGTTGTTCTACATTTCAGTTGGGGATCCTCCCTCATAATATGGAAGCAATCATTTAACATCATGATCTTCTTTGGTAATGATATCATGAATATAGCATGGGCTATGTGTCTTCAACACAGATTTAGTTAATATAACCACTTTGTACAAGATATGATTCTTGACTCAATTCTTCTGAGTCAATAGTATCACTATTACACAAAGAAGAAATATCAGGCCTACAAGCTTGCTTCCTTTGTTAGTATGCTTGTTTTGGAAGTATATGACTGGGCAACCATTTAGGTTCTTTTAATAAGCTATTAAATATGTAAGGTAGAATCTATAAGAATAAAAACAAAAAATTAAGTTATAAAACTGGTATTGTATAAAATCAGAACAATTAGATGCATACCTGTTTTCTTTTTGTAAGTATTTAATCCATTAAGTATGAAATGTGCCCCCTGCATGTATTCCTGCGGGCCAGAAGATGGCACCAGATCCCATTATATAAGGTTATGAGCAACCATGTCCTTGGTAGGAATTGAACTGGTGATGGCCTGTGTAAGAACAGCCAGAGCTCTTAACCTCTGAGCCATCTGTCCAGCCCTATTCCTGCCTTTTTAATGTATATTATAAAAGACAAAAGTCTTTGGACAGAGGTGCTGCATAGTGACAGTAACCACCCATGCTTCTACAAGAAAGAAAATGGTCCAGATATTTTGGACAGATTTACAATCAGTCATAATACTGAAGTTATTAAGAGGTCATGGCCTGAACTAACAAGTAAGAGTCACCACTAGAAATCTCACAGGATGTCACATATGACTGATGTTTCATATTCAACCACATAGAGGCCCACCACCGCAGTGCCCACTGAGCAGCCACCTGATTCACCCCTTTGTGGGCAGATAACCTGTGCTCACCATGTCTTGATTTCAGAGGTTCCCTGAAGTCCCCTCACAGCACCCAACAACAGAGCTCAAATCAGGACACAGAGAATCATTCAAACCTGCACAGCCACAGCAAACACCACAGAAAGGCACTTAAATGATCCTGCCTCCTTGTCTGACTGGCAGGTCTGCCTGGTGGCTTTGATTGGCCAGTGAGTCTAATCCTTCCTAAAGTTTAAAGAGTGATTCCTGTTCAGGACCAGTCCCTTTCCAGATCTCAGGACTGGTTAACACTTAATTAGCATTTAAGCCCACCCTCCAGGAGGAATCTCACCCCACCCAGTACTGAGGGAGGACTTACCATTCCCGCTGCCTGCTCCTCCCACCTGTTAGCAATAATCCTTACTTTAGACATTTAGACCTTTCCTGAAATTTAGACCTTTCCTGAAATTTCCCCACAGCCCTTGCCTGTTTCTAACAGAAATCAAGGTGAACAGCTTGGATAGACCAATATTAAATGTGCAATGCAGCTACCAATCTGAGAATTTTGTTGGCCTGGCCGTGGTGGCACACACCTTTAATTTTAGCACTTGGGAGGCAGAGGCAGGCAGATTTCTGAGTTCAAGGCCAGCCTTGTCTACAGAGTGAGTTCCAGAAGAGCCAGGGCTATAGAACAAAACCCTGTCTTGAGGAGAAAAAAATTTTTAAAGGGAGCTGGTGAGATGGATCAGCTGTTAAGAGCACTGTCTGCTCTTCCGAGGGTCCTGAGTTCAAATCCCATCAACTACATGGTGGCTCATAACCATCTGTAATGAAATCTGACATCCTCATTTGGGGTGTCTGAAGACAGCTACAGTGTACTTAAACATCATAAATAAAACTTGAAAAAATAAGAATTTTGTTTTTGGCTTCATTCTGGCCTCAGGGAAATTGCAGCGCCATTTCACTAGATGATAGGTATCAAACAACCCTGGGAGAAAAGCCAGAAACATAAGGGAAACCCTTTTGAGCATTATTATTAGCCAGCACGTCTTCATCAGTGAATAAGTGGAGAAAAACACAGTTGGAATAGTATAGTTTCTTGAGATAAACATATCTGAAATCATAAAGAAAATTAATCTAAGTATATAGAAAGGGTAGTTCATAGAATGTCCCAATAAAGGCTGCCAGCCAAGTATAATTAGAAAAATCAAAGACTGGTAGATTTCATGTTGCAGGATATTTAAACGGATATTCAGTATATACCAGAATTTTGAAGAAATAAGTACATACTAATGCCAGTTTCAAAAACAAACAAACAAAAAACAAACAAACAAACAAAAAACAAAGAAATCAACTATTTTTGTTAAAAAATATAGGGTCAGAACCAAAAAACAAAAAGCAAAACAAAACTAAATAACCAAAACTCAATATCCTTTATATATGTAGGTTGCCAAGAGAATCTATAGCCTAGATCAAAGGTCTATCTAAACATCTTAAAAGATCAAGATTAAGATTGGGTATCTGACTTCATAGTTATAATTAAGAAATATACCAACGGGCTGGGCTGTAGTGGCACACGCCTTTAATCCTACCACTTGGGAGGCAGAGGCAGGCAAATTTCTGAGTTTGAGGCCAGCCTGGACTACAAAGTGTGTTCCAGGACAGACAGGGTTACACAGGCAAACCCTGTCTCAGAAAAAAAGAAAAGAAATGGAAATATCCCATCAGTAAGTAGGGTTTGTCTAAGACTTACATGATTAAAGGATTATAGTGAGGATCAGGATAAGGTTGTTAGGGTTAGTGTGATTAGGAAATATAGGGGTTAAGATAGGGTTAGAGCTTTAGAGTAAGTCCCAGGGTGAGGGTCAGGGTTAGGGTTAAGGTGGTCACCATCATTCTTGATGGTCTCACTGAGTCTATAGTATGTATATTACACAAAGAAGAAATATCAGGATTAGGGTTTGGCTCAGGGTTAGGGCAAAGGCTTTGTTGTGGTTTTTGAAATCAGCTTCTGTCTTTTATCTCCTCTGCCTTCCTTGTCCTCATTTTCAAAATATCAACATCAGTTTTCCTACCCCAAGGAAAGTGGAAAGTAAATTATCCAAGAATCTGGGATTTCCTTATCCAAGAGTTTGAGATTTCCTGATGGGAAACGTCTTTCCTACTGAATGGGCCAGGTCACAAAAAATAGAAAACCTCTGTGGTTTTGGTTGTTCTACATTTCACTTGGGGTTCCTCCCTCATAAGACGGAAGCAATAATGGAACTTGGTGCTCTTCTTTGATAATGACCGAACCCCACCCATCCCATAACCCTTGACCCCAGCCAGCTCCAACTTGATCATTTATGTTCCTTGGGAAAGCGCCAGCCCAGACCTCTGTAAACTCTACCAGGTCTTTGTTGTTTCACAGCCCGGCCTGTCGGCCTGTCGCGTTAAGGAACAGGATTCAGTTTATTGTCCTGTGAATTCCCTACCTGTCTAAGCAGCTCTCACGCAGAAGCGAGGGCCGGGCGCACAGCCCTGCGATCCATGGCGGCCAGGCCCGGCTTCTGTTCCCACAGGAGGGTCATGCCAGGAGGCCCATGTCCCTGCCCAGAGCAGAGAGGGTTTGCACTCCGCCCCACTGCAAACTTTCTATAGCTGAAAGCCTGTCCCTTGCCCAGCCTCTCTAAAGTCACGGACCTCATCTGAGGAGACAATCGGAGGATAGCACTGTGTGACTCCAGAGCTCACAGACACCCATAGAATGGAACACTATCTTTATTCGAATGCGCATGCAAATGCAGTCCTGTCCCGCCATTCCGCACCAGGCCATTTGGTGCCTGGAAAGCTCAACAATCCCAGCAGTTACAAAAAGCATGCACTAACCTCCCTCCCTCCCGCCTCTGCCACACCCCCACACACCCCTCCCCGACCCGCAGGCAAGTTCAAACTCCCGGCCCACTTTCCTTCATAAAAATGAAAGATAGGAAATGACATCATTCCTGGTGGCTAGACATGGGGCTGGGCTGGGCTGGCGTCAATAGTGGGGTGAGCAGTTGCCTGGTGAAGGACAGGGATCCCAACATGGCTCCTTCCCTGGGTTGAGATGGATAGACTAGGGATGGGGCCAGGGATCAGAGTGATGTCAGGGGTGGGGACAGCTGTCACCTCACCGGGTGATGGGGTGATGGACAGCGACTCCAACTTGTCTCCCACCCTGTGGGTCAGATAGTCAGTTGAGGGGCAGCAGGGGTGGGAGCAATCGTTGCTGGGTGATGGAAAGGGTGTTGAATTTGAAGAAATATAAAATATGTTGTTTAAATTGAAGAATTTGATGTACAATAATACACATGAAATTGTACACATAGATCAAAACTGACTGACAAACCATGTAAAAAAAATTCTAATCACATTGATGGCTTTCATGGAAAAAAATTCTTATAAAATTGAAGAAATATACAGAAAATTTATTTCAAATTGAGATTTAGCACTGAAAATAAATACACATAAAAAGTTTACAAAGAAAACTGAGTGTGTAGGCAAATTCAATTTTAGGAATAAATTTAAAAATAAATTGTTAAAATTGAAGAATCTGTCAGAAAATAATATTTAAAATATATGCATGCATACTTGAATAAGGCACAGCTTACGCTTTCCATATTACCAGTCCCTGAGCACTCGATAACTTATTAGATGCCAGGCTCCCTGATTAACACATCAACTCCACTATCTCATTTGATTAACAAATAAACTCTCATCATCTCTGCCACTCCAGGCATAAGCAGCGGCCATGACAGTTATCAAAGTGATATCTGTACTGGATACTGGTGCTATATGGAATCCCTAATGCCTAACACACACATGTTATTCAGCTCAGCCCATGTTGCTGTCAGCATGGTCTCCATCTGCAATGCTGAGAGAGCTGCAGTGTCTGCCATCTGTGGTAGCACAACAGGGAAAGCCATTATTAAGTGATGTCAGCTCACATTCCTTTCTACAGGTAGATGAATATGATCTTAACCACCCAGATACTTAATTCCCATCATAACTGTAAATTAAATTTCCCCAAACATGATGATCTGCATGTCACAAAAACAGTGAAATGCCTTTCTCTTCAATTTTATCAGAAATATATTCAATGTATATCTTCAAACATATCAGTACATTATATACAAAATGTTTAAAAATATTCACCCAATACACTGTTTAAATCATATTAAAATTAAGACAACATGTATCTGTGTCTTTCATTTACAATTCCAAAACATTTTGGCAGGTATAGAAAAGACATACACACCCACCGTAAACACCAACATCACATCATATGGCCATCTTATATAAGTGTATCATGATGCTTGTCTGGACAACTAGTACAGTCCTGTTGACCTTTTGCCATTTTCTGTTCTCCACTGGCTCCTGCACTTGCATGGTGACCAGAAAACATAGGGACACATAGTTAAATATAAAAAGAATAAGTAAATATTATTAAAATTAAAGTTTGGAATATAATATAAATGCAATTTTAGAGGAGATCAGTTATTATAATAAATTTGTGTAGAAAGCCTTAAACTTCAGTTTGAATATAAATATTTTCTTTGTGAAATGACATCTTCCAAGAATTTTCAATGGATACGATGTGGATGTTCATGAAGAAGGTGTTCCTTAAAGGAACATTGTTAATATCATTTTCCTATGAAGACTTACTTAGGAAAGGGATAGTTCTTGTTAGTGTTGATGCATTTTACACCCATTCTGTATCCTATTATTGGAGGAGAATTGGTGATTGTGATGGATTTAGCACAGCCACAAACACTCAATTGTCTTTTTGGAAATGCCATTTTCTTGGAAGCAGCAAAGTCAAAGCATCTGGATCCAATTCAATCCTTCCAGGATTTTTTGAGAATAGGACCTCAGTCAGAACTCAATACCAAGTGCAGACTCTGGGAAAAATTAGCTACATGCCAGTATCAGTAGTTTGATCAATTGCTTCCATAACTAAGTTATAATAGCATGTATACACATATACACATATACACATATACACATATACATACACATATACATATATGCACATATACACATTTATACATATACACATATACATATACACATATACACACATACATATATATATACACATATACACATATACACATATCCATATATATACACATATACACGTGTATACATATATACACATATACACATATACACATATCCATATATATACACATATGCACACATACACATATCTATATAAATATATACACATATACACATATACACATAAATGCATATGCACATATACACATATACATATACATATATACATATTTGCACATATACATATATATACATATATAAAGTCCTTTATTTTATTGTTTTTTAAATTCTTTAGTCTTTACTTTTTACACTTACATAGTCATGCCACTCCCCATCTTCCCCCTGATTCTTCCTCTTCCCATATCTCCTCCCCCATCTCCAAGAGGATATCCACACCTCCCAACTGTCAGACCTTCACAATCACTGGGGACTCACGTCTCTCAGGGTCTTAGATGTGTCTTCTCACACTGAGGTCTAACCAGGCTGTCCTATACCATATATGTGTTGAGAGCCTCATATCAGTTAGTGGTGTAGAGTCTGAGAGATCTTGGTTGTCTGAGGTAGTTGAGACTGTGGGTATTCCTATGGGTCACCCTCCTCCTCCGCTTATTAAATCTATTCCCTAATTCAACCACTGGGTTCCACAGCCTCTACCCATTTTTGGATATAGTATTTTTGTATTTGAGAGCAGAAAAAGATCATTTATACATCAGACTTCTGGACAATATGTTAAAGATTAGGTGAAAAACAGGCAGTACTCTGCCATAAATGTGCTCCTACAGAGAATAAGAATATATGATCTGATTTCGTCTTTTTAAATTATTTAGTTAATTTGTTTGATTGATGATGGTTTCTATTTGTAGCCATGTCTCTTCTGGAACTCACTTTCTATACAAGGTCATAGGTTCAACTGTCTTACCAAATTTTCCTGGAAGTTATCAGGGGATAAATGTCCACAAAAGTAAAATGATGAATACATCTTTAATAAGGATTTAAGAATTTTATTTCTTGCTGAGTAAACAAAGCAAGTGAATGAGTGAAGATTTTATGGAGAAAGTTCACAAGATCGGCAGATATGATACTTCTAGTCAACATTGGTGGAGCCAGTGAGAGTGATTTCAAAACTAGATACATGCACTGTAATCCAATAATTGATATGTGCCAACATTTGAAAGAGTTCCTGAATTATTAATTCAAAATATGATTTCTCCCTGAATTTTGGATAGAATTTCTATCTGGTCTTATTAAAATGATGTATATCTTGGGTACAAAGATGCATCCAAGCATCCCTGCACTGGATGCTAAGATGGAGAATATTTCCACAGCAACCATGACCTTGCTCTTGGTCCTATGGTAGACAGGGAGGAAGGTGACTCAGACACTGCAGAAAACTAGCATGCTGAAGGTTAAGTACTTGGCTTCATTGAATGTGTCAGGCAGATTCTTTGCCAAGAAAGCCACAGTGAAGCTCCCAAGGGCCAAGCAGGACAAGTATCCCAAGACACAGTAGAATGCAGTAACTGAGCCCTTGTTGCAGACAATGATGATGTGGCCATGCGCAGAGTGTTCATCAATATCAATGAAGGGAGGAGAAACTGCTAGCCATATTGTACACAGAATACATTGAAACAGGGAGCATATGGGAATAATGTAGTTGGAAATACAAGGAAAGTCGCAAATACAAGGAAGTTTCTCAACCTCCTTCTGGGATCTGTGATTTTGAAAGCCAGAACCACAGTAATTGTTTTGGCCAGAATTGTGGAAAAAAGCCACCGTGAACACAATACCAAATTTTATTTGCTGCAAGATACAGGTCATTCTGTTAGGATGGCCAATGAAGAAAAAGGAGCACAGAAAACAGAACATGAGGGAAATGAGTAATAGGTAGCTGAGGATTCTGTTATTGGCCCTCACAATAGGAGTGTCATGGTCCTTCACAAAGACCCAAAGCACCACAGCTGTGAACGCAGAAAAACAGAAGGCTATTAAGGCAAGAGCCAAACCGAAGGGGTCTTCATAGCTTAAAACACCACACGTTTGTGAATGCATTTGTAGTGTTCTGTGTCGGCATACTGGTATTTTGTCCTATCACAATGTCCCACTGTCCAGTCACAGTGCCCCACTGTCTCATCACAATGTTCCACTGTCCCATCATAGTGCCCCACTATCCCATCACAATGCCCCACTATCCCATCACAATGACCCACTGTCCCATGACAGTGCCCCACTGTCCCATCACAGTGCCCCACTGTCCCATCACAATTCTCCACTATCCCATCACAATGACACATTGTCACATCACAATTCCCCATTGTCCCATCACAATGTTCCACTTTCCCATCACAATACCCCATTGTCCCATCAAAATGCCCCATTGTCCCATCACAGTGCCCCATTGTTCTATCACAATGCCACACTGTCCCATCACCATGCCCCACTGTCCCATCACAGTGCCCCACTGTCCCATCACAATGCCCCACTGTCCCATCACAGTGCCCCACTGTCCAGTCACAGTGTCCCATTGTCACATCACAATGCCCCACTGTCCCATCACAGTGCCACACTGTCCCATCACAGTGCCCCACTGTCCAACATAGTGCCCCACTGTTCCATCACAGCACCCCACTGTCTCATCACAGCACCCCACTGTCCCATCACAGTGCCCCACTGTCCCATCACAGTGCCCCACTGTCCATCACAGTGACCCACTGTCCCATCACAGTGCACCACTGTCCATCACAGTGTCCCAAGGTCCAATCACAGTGTCCGACTGTCCATCACAGTGCCCCACTCTCCCATCACAGTGCACCACTGTCCCATCACAATGCCCCACTGTCCCATCACAACACCCCACTGTCCCATCACAGTGCCCCACTGTCCATCACAGTGCCCCACTGTCCCATCACAATGCCCCACTGTCCCAAAACAGTGCCCCACTGTCCCATCACAGTTCCCCACTCTCCCATCACAGTGCCCCACTGTCCCATCACAGTGCCCCACTGTCCCATCACAGTGCTCCACTCTCCCATTACAGTGCCCCACTGTCTCCTTACAGTGTCCCGCTGTCCCATCACAGTGCCCCACTGTCCCATCACAACACCCCACTGTCCCATCACAGTGCCCCACTGTCCATCACAGTGCCCCACTGTCCCATCACAATGCCCCACTGTCCCAAAACAGTGCCCCACTGTCCCATCACAGTGCCCCACTCTCCCATCACAGTGCTCCACTCTCCCATTACAGTGCCCCACTGTCTCCTTACAGTGTCCCGCTGTCCCATCACAGTGCCCCACTGTCCCATCACAGTGCCCCCCTGTCCCATCACAGTGCCGCATTGTCCCATGACAGTGCCCCACTGTCCATCACAGTGCCCCACTGTCCCATCACAGTGCTTGTATTTGACAGGGTTTTCCTGAGTCAGTATTTACTCATGGAAATTTATGATGTATTTATCTATTTATTATAATTATTAAATATATCCATCATTTATTATTTATTATCATAAGTTATTATTTATCATTTATCATTTATTATTATCTCCATTTATTATTTACTATTTATTATTGTTTATTGTTTATTATTATATATTATATATTACGTACTGTGTATTATGTATTATTTATTTATTTTATTTATTATTACTGTTATTTACTTTGGGCAGTCTCTGTCTACTCAGGGAATTTCTAGGTGACTTACAGTCTATCATCCAACTCACCAACCATGGTCAGGAGAAGTTGTGGATGGAAAATATTACAGTTAATTGGTTGACATTAAGAACATTTTAAAATAATTAAAAGGAATTATAAACTATAAAGTCTTAAAATAGAAGAATACAAAGGAAAATGATATAGTCAAAATGCTAGTAGTTGAAAATGTATCAATACTAACTGCCAAAACATGTAGAAAAACTTTCTGATAAAATTCCAGATATTTCTGGAAATTATTTCAAAAAGAATGGAAGAAATATAAAGAAAGGCATGTCAAATTGAAGATTTGGATAGAAAATAATACAGATAAAGTAGTACTAATAGAAAATATATCTATACTAACTGACAAGCAATGTAGAAAACTTTTCTGATTAATTAAAGATTTCATGAAAAATATGTGACAAAATTTATGAAATATATAAGAAAAAGTTTTACAGTGAAGAATTCGATAAAATAATGTAAATTAAGGTGTATATATAGTTAGTATATCAAAACTAATTGACACTACATGTAGTAAAATATTCAGATGAAATTGAAGATTTCCATGGAAAATTGTTTTGATAAAATTGAACAAATATATAGAAAAATAGGTTAATATTGAAACTTGGAATCCAAATTAAAACAAATGGAAGTAGAAAACATTCCTAAACTAAATGAATACTCACACTGAAAATTTTGAATAAATTGAAAATTTACATGGAAAAACATTTTTGAATAAATGGAGGAAATAGATAGAAAAAAGGGTTGAAATTAAAATATTGGATGGAAAAAAATTACCACATGAAATGGTCATAATAGCATATATATTAATGCAAACTGACAAAGCTTGTAGAACAATTTTGAGATAAAATAGGAGACTTTGGTTAGCTGGGACTTTTCAGAATCCATAGTTGTGGCAGCAAGTAGTCTTAGACTGGGCACGCTGGACAAGCTTGAAGCAAAGTTGTGGTTGAGTGATTCCACAAATAGACAGTCCATAAAAGATAAGGGGCATGCCTGGGTAAACTCCTATGGATCATACACTATCTGGACTGGAGTCTCCTGTCTCCTGTCTCTTGGATGAAGTTTACTAATGTCAAAGTGACCTTCCTGCTAACAAAAATAAACCGCCCTCTTACATTGCTGACGGCCCGAACTGTATGTATGCCAAAAAGCCCCCCCTGTGTGCCAGAAACTTCTGCCAATTTTTGAATCAGCAAATCATGTGTAACCATGCCAAACACCCTGACAACCCCCTCTGACTTCTATATAAACCCCTAACTTTTGAGCCTCAGGTTCGATTCCTCTGTCTCCTGTATGAGATATGTGTCAGCACGGAGCTCCAATAATAAACTGCCTCATGTGTTTGCATCAAGTTGGCCTCTCACATTTCCTTGGGTATACTCTATCCCGAGAATGGAGTGGGGGTCCCCACAAAAGGACGTCCTACAACTTCAGCACTGAAATTTCTTGTGGAAATCCATCCATCAAGAACACAGAGAGCAGTACATATATATAAAGGAATTTCATTTCAGACAGGGTCTCACTATGTTGTTGTTTTAGAATTTACTCTGTAGACTAGACTGACCATGAACTCAGTGATCTGTCTGACTCAAGTGTGCTATGATTGAAGCTGTGTACAAGCATGCCTGGCTCTGGAAATCCTTATTCAATTATAAATCCTGGAGAACTTTTGCTGTTCCTTGGACACCATGCATGAACCACATTTCTTGGCTCTGTCAGTCAATCTTACACAGTAACATCTGAAATGATGGTGGCATAAAGGAATTGTTTGTTCTTGCCTGGACCTGATATCCTGTCACCTCTATGTAGCCAGTTACTAAGTTCTGGAGTCTAATTGTTCCTTTCTTGTAGATGTAAGGTGCAGATCCCGCAGCTGCCCACACCCCAAGTCCTTGCTACTTTTACCCACACTTCCACTCTGCACTTTTCTGGAAAACAAGACAAGAAATCTTTTATTTAAAATTTTATTCGATATATTTTTATTTACATTTCAAATGATTTCCCCTTTTCTGGTCCCCCACTCCCCGAAAGTCACATAAGCCCCCTTCCCTCCCTCTGTTCTCCCACCCATCCCCTCCCACTTCCCTGTTCTGGTTTTGTCTTATACTGCTACACTGAAAGACAAGAAATCTTATTGGGGGGCACTATCTTAGTGAGGGGCACTATTTTAATGTTACCAAGCCTGTCAGTGTCCACATCCCACTCCTAATGAAACTCCCCTCACAGGGAAATTTCTCTGACTTGATTTGTGACCACTTCCTATTCCAGATTCAAATCCTCATTTTGACAATTACATAGGAGGTGGGGAGGAAAGATTTTAATTATTTAACAATTTAATCATTTAATTATGCACACTTCCCATCAGAATCCAATGTTTCTACATAGATTTAAGTAAAAATTCCTCAACATTTTGTCCTTAGTTGAACAGTTAGGAGGACAAAATAAAGAGACTTCAAGGCTCCTGGGCATGTGGGGCACAGTCCTAGCTCTGAAATCCACAGAGACAGCATGAGGCTCTTCCTCAGTTTTGCTCTGGCTCCTCCCAGTGAAAAATGGAAGGATTTCAAGGTGTATGCTCTCCACAAGGCTTGGGTGTCTTTCCTATCCAGGTTCCTCTCTCATGTAAGCCTCTGTTTTAAGTCTTTTCTTGGAGACACCTTGACTCCAGAATTCACCTCTACACCACTGTCCGAGCTGCCAACTTCTGCCTGGTTCAGAGCCCATTGAGCCCTTCTCCTGGAAGTGGCTCCTACTTCTTTAGGGCCCCAAAGTTGCTCTGCAGTTTCAACCATTGACTCCTGGCCATGTGGCTCTCTAAAGCGTTTCTGTGCCCTCTTATCTCCAAATGCAGCTACATCCAGCAGTGTAACTATACTGGGGTTCCCAGGTCCACAGCACCAGGGGTGCTGGGAGGAGGGATGGCTCAGGGCTTCAAAATTATCCATTGCCCAGGCCCAGGCCTATTCTCTGGTCATATCTGCAGGCATGTGGGGCTCTGGGTGTCCATTTCTTCCAGGCAGCTCTTTCAAGGGTGATGCAACTGAAGCCATAGCTTCAGTTTCTCACCTAAGCAGCAGAGATTAGCAGCTGATATTTTCCAGGTTATAGTATAATCTGTGATAAATTAAAAGATATTTAATGTATATTTAGCTCTTATTTCATATCCTGTATGTTTCTCCTTGTAATATGTATTTAATAAATTTACTGAAGTAGTGGTGGTAGATATAGCTAATTTATGACTTGTATAAACTTGTATAGCTGCTAAATCTATAGAGATAAATTTATCAAATACATTCAACTGATATCTATTTTATGATAGCTGCCTTGTGATTTAGCCTGTATTCAAAGACAGAATGGTATTTCAGTGGCTGTGGATGTAGTTCTAAAGTAAACACAGAGGAATAGACCTTCTTCTCATCACTTCAGGGATCCTTCTTAAATATTGACCAAATAATGGATCCCATAGCAAGCCTCAACAGATCCAAGAAAATTGAAATAACACCTGTACCTTGTCAGAGCACCATGGGATAAAGCTGCCCTGCAACAACAGGAGAAACAAGAGAAAGTCTACACAACTCTCTGCTCACTGATCTCTGGGTCAGGGAAGAAATTAAGGAAGAAATTAAAGACTTCCTAGAATTCAATGAAAATGAAGTCACATTCATGAGGCACTAAGAAAGCAGTCCTAAGAGTAATGATCATAGTACAATGCCTCCATAAAGAAAGTAGAACATCCTCATTTCAGCAATGTAAAAGCCATATTATTTAGGGTTCTCTAGAGCCAGAGAAACTATGGAATGTCTCTCTATATTAAGGGAATTAATTGTAATGACTTAAAATCTGCAGTCCAACCAACCCAGCATTGGGCAAATATTGGGACTAATGTTTTATACCACCAACCAGGGCATAACCTTGCCTCCTTAGGCAATGCCAATAGCTGCTAGGATAGAGGGATTAAAATACAGATTTGTGCAGTGTAGTGGTTGGAAGGGCATAATTAATTTACTGGAATCTTCTCTGTATCAAAGGTCAGGCACTTGCTCTCAGTGATCCAGGGATAAAGCCAAGGCGATGAAGCAGATCTGTCTCAGTTTTCTCAAAAATATATCAGATTCTGAAGAGCATCGACTACCAAGTACACGTGTCTTGCCAGCTCTGAGTACAGGATCTTGCACATCTTGCCACTTTCTGTCTGTGGAGAGCCAAACCTCTGCTCTGAAGACAGCTGGACTGTTGAATGGGATCCTTACTCCTCTCTCTGTGTATTTCAGATCTTGGACTACCTGAGATACCACCACATAATGAATCATGACATGAGAAAAGCCACAGAGGTCTTCCAGAGTGAGAGTCAGAGGGAGCCACAAGTGTCCATAGGAGATGTGGCCAAAGACAAAGATATGGAGGAGCCAGACCAACCCTCACCTAACTTGCTCAGGGAGAAAGGCCTGGGACTTGAGACCTGTGATAGGGGGACAGCCCTGAACAGAATCCTGCTTCATACAGTCGCAGATGCCTAGGCTGTTGGCCATGACTTCCAGGGAGCAAGGAGGAGGAGGAGGAGGAGGAAGAAGAAGAAGTAGAGGTGGAAGAAGAGGAAGAAGATGAAGAGGAATTAGAGGAAGAAGAAGAAAAAGAGGAACAAGAGGCGGAAGAAGAGGAGGAGCAAGAGGAAGAGGAAGAAGAGGAGGAGGAGGAGGAAGAGGAGGAGTAGAATGAAGAACAAGAAGAAGAAGAAGAAGGAGGAGGAGGAGGAGGAGGAGGAGGAGGAGGAGGAGGAGGAGGAGGAGGAGGAGAAGAAGAAGAAGAAGAAGAAGAAGAAGAAGAAGAAGAAGAAGAAGAAGAAGAAGAAGAAGAAGAAGAAGAAGAAGAAGAAGAAGAAGAAGAAGAAGAAGAGGAGAAAAACCTACCTGGAGACCAGGAACACTGATGTCCTGTAAGATTTGCAAAGAGGAAATCTTCTGTCAGCTGCTTCAGCAGCTGTGTCAGAAAAGGCAGACAGGACAGTTGTGTCTTTGTAGCTATGTGATGTTTGTTTCTTTGTTTGTTTACAGGTTTATTAATAAAAGGGTTTAAAACCTAAAAATTTCTTTTTTTTATTCGATATAATTTATTTACATTTCAAATGATTTCCCCTTTTCTAGCCCGCCCCCCACTCCCCGAAAGTCCCGTAAGCCCCGTTCTCTTCCCCTGTCCTCCCACCCACCCCTTCCCACTTCCCCGTTCTGGTTTTGCTGAATACTGTTTCACTGAGTCTTTCCAGAACCAGGGGCCACTCCTCCTTTCTTCTTGTACCTCATTTGATGTGTGGATTATGTTTTGGGTATTCCAGTTTTCTAGGTTAATATCCACTTATTAGTGAGTGCATACCATGATTCACCTTTTGAGTCTGGGTTACCTCACTTAGTATGATATTCTCTAGCTCCATCCATTTGCCTAAGAATTTCATGAATTCATTGTTTCTAATGGCTGAATAGTACTCCATTGTGTAGATATACCACATTTTTTGCATCCACTCTTCTGTTGAGGGATACCTGGGTTCTTTCCAGCATCTGGCAATTATAAATAGGGCTGCTATGAACATAGTAGAACATGTATCCTTATTACATGGTGGGGAGTCTTCTGGGTATATGCCCAGGAGTGGTATAGCAGGATCTTCTGGAAGTGAGGTGCCCAGTTTTCAGAGGAACCGCCAGACTGATTTCCAGAGTGGTTGTACAAATTTGCAACCCCACCAGCAGTGGAGGAGTGTTCCTCTTTCTCCACACCATCTCCAACACCTGCTGTCTCCTGAATTTTTAATCTTAGCCATTCTGACTGGTGTAAGATGAAATCTTAGGGTTGTTTTGATTTGCATTTCCCTAATGACTAATGACGTTGAACATTTTTTAAGATGCTTCTCCACCATCCAAAGTTCTTCAGGTGTGAATTCTTTGTTTAACACTGTACCCCATTTTTTAATAGGGTTGTTTGGTTTTCTGGAGTCTAACTTCTTGACTTCTTTATATATATTGGATATTAGCCCTCTATCTGATGTAGGTTTGGTGAAGATCTTTTCCCAATTTGTTGGTTGCCGATTTGTCCTCTTGATGGTGTCCTTTGCCTTACAGAAACTTTGTAATTTTATGAGGTCCCATTTGTCAATTCTTGCTCTTAGAGCATACGCTATTGGTGTTCTGTTCAGAAACTTTCTCCCTGTACCGATGTCCTCAAGGGTCTTCCCCAGTTTCTTTTCTATTAGCTTCAGAGTGTCTGGCTTTATGTGGAGGTCCTTGATCCATTTGGATTTGAGCTTAGTACAAGGAGACAAGGATGGATCAATTCGCATTCTTCTGCATGCTGACCTCCAGTTGAACCAGCACCATTTGTTGAAAAGGATATCTTTTTTCCATTGGATGTTTTCAGCCTCTTTGTCGAGGATCAAGTGGCCATAGGTGTGTGGGTTCATTTCTGGATCTTCAATCCTGTTCCACTGATCCTCCTGCCTGTCACTGTACCAATACCATGCAGTTTTTAACACTATTGCTCTGTAGTATTGCTTGAGGTCAGGGATAGTGATTCCCCCAGATTTTCTTTTGTTGCTGAGAATAGTTTTAGCTATCCTGGTTTTTTTGTTGTCCCAGATGAATTTGATAATTGCTCTTTCTAACTCTGTGAAGAATTGAGTTGGGATTTTGATGGGTATTGCATTGAATCTGTATAGTGCTTTAGGAAAAATGGCCATTTTAACTATATTGATTCTACCGATCCATGAGCATGGGAGGTTTTCCCATTTTTTGAGGTCTTCTTCCATTTCCTTCTTCAGAGTCTTGAAGTTCTTGTCATACAGATCTTTCACATGTTTGGTAAGAGTCACCCCAAGATACTTTATACTGTTTGTGGCTATTGTGAAGGGGGTCATTTCCCTAATTTCTTTCTCAGCCTGCTTATCCTTTGAGTATAGGAAGGCCACTGATTTGCTGGAGTTGATTTTATAACCTGCCACTTTGCTGAAGTTGTTTATCAGCTGTAGGAGCTCTCTAGTGGAGTTCTTTGGGTCACTTAGGTAGACAATCATGTCGTCTGCAAATAATGATAGTTTGACTTCTTCCTTTCCAATTTGTATCCCTTTGACCTCCTTATGTTGTCGAATTGCCCGAGCTAGTACCTCAAGTACAATATTGAAAAGATAAGGAGAAAGGGGGCAGCCTTGTCTGGTCCCTGATTTCAGTGGGATTGCTTCAAGTTTCTCTCCATTTAGTTTGATGCTGGCTACCGATTTGCTGTATATTGCTTTTACTATGTTTTGGTATGGGCCTTGAATTCCTGTTCTCTCCAAGACTTCTTAAAATGGCCCAAGATGAAGGGTGGATTGGACACACATGAGGATACTCTACTGTTTCCTAATGTTGGTTACCTTAGTCGCTGGTAGATTATTTTAAAGGAAGTCCTAAGATGACCTCAGGCATCCATGTTCTCATGTGTGATGGGTTATAAGATAACCAGCACACAGCAGACAACCTTCTGCTGAATCAGCATGTATGAGTACAGATCTAACAATGTGCTTCCACTCCAAATTCATCTAGCGGCCACCTGCACCTTCCATTTTAGGCCGTCGTTCTTCTTTATAGCATACGCTAGCCCTGAACTCAGATTCACGTTGCCTTGCCTCTTCATGAAAGGGATAAGAGGTCTGTGACACCGATTGTACACAGGTGAATTTTTCTATTTTTACCAATTTCCAGAGCACATTTCTGCATCAAATTTGTATTGCTGGACCTAACACAGAAAACCAAGTCACCTAGCCTTGAGAGGGTGTCTTTTATGTGCTTCCAGTCTTGGAAGTGCTTCTCATTTTATAAGCCTTACTTTACCTCTTGGTCATCCAGAAATTCTAGCATCTCAGCAGGAAATGGATCTGAGGTAGACATGTTCACTCAGGCAGGTGGATCCCTGTGAGTTCCAGGTCAGTCTGATTTGCACAGAGAATTCTAGGGCAGACAGGGATATACATTGAAAGGAACAAACGAATGATGGATAGATCTGAATGACAGTCCTTGCTGCACATGTGGAGTATAAAAGGAAGCAGCTGTGTAAAACAGTGCTCAGGAACTGGGAGAGTCAGGTATGATCTTTCTCCTGGAATTTCACCTGCACAAGACAATGCCTGGGAAGTTAGTAGCTCTCTGCAGTCCACCCTTTCCCTCCAGTGTGAACTGAGTTCTCTACACCATCCTGAGGATGGGGGTGCTAGGACTCAGGCATGGCCAACATCCACTGTGATTCCAAGATAGAAGTTTTGTACTTTCTTGTACTGTGGATTTCAGTTTCATCTTTTCAGTATTCCCAGAAATTTTAAGGCATCTTTTACCCACCCCCCAGAAAGACCTAGGCTGTGGAGTAAGTCATGTCCCAGGCTAGAAAGTGACTACACAGCTGTCAGTGTGAGGAGGACAATTAAGTAGCGTCCCCTTCCTTTCCAACTCAGGAGTACAGGAAGGGTTTTGCCGCTCAGAAAAAGAATTCAGCATTCAGACTTCTTGTAGAAATATATCCATCAAGAAAACAGAGAAAAGTAGGCAGGAATTTTATGGGCATTTGGATGTGCATTCAGGGAAGCAAGCTGTTGCTCATTTAAAAGACAGTTCTGGTCCGTGCCAGTAGATTTTATTCTGAAAAACTGTTCTAGATGAAATCAACCAGGACAATCAAGGAGACACAGAAAAAAAAAAAACACAATCAAAAACAAAAGAAAATTTATGTCACTATAAATATCAGGTATGCAGATCTCATCTGACTCACCATGGTCATTGGATTTCCAGACCCTTTCTGTTTCTATTCCTGCACAAACATCACGACCAAGAAGCAAGTTGGGGAGGAAAGGATTTATTCAGCTTACGTTTCCAAATTGCTGTTTAAGACAAACGGAGGCCAGGACTGGAACTCAATCTGGTCAAGAAGCAGGAGCTGAGGCAGAGGCCATGAAGGGATGTTCCTTACTGACTTACTTCCCCTGGCTTGCTCAGCTTGCTCTCTTATTGAACCTATGAATACCAGCCCAGAGATGGTACCATCCACAAGGGGCCTTCTCCCTTGATCACTAACTGAGAAAATGCTGGAACTCATAGAGGCACTTTCCCAGCTGAAGCTCCTTTCTCTGTGATAACTCTAGCCTCTGTCAAGTTGACACAAAACCCAGTCAATATACCTTCTATGTCAGGCATCTCTGAACTGAAAAAACCCAGAGGCTGCTGTTGTTGACAGATTAGCCATGTCTACATCCTTTCTCACAACTACCCTAAGCTTTTTCACTCCTATGGATGTGGAACTCAGGGGCATCCTAGAGTGGAACAGGATGATTAGCTGTCTCAGTTGCTGCTTTATATGGTGTCTAATTCCTTCACTGATCTGATCAGCTCAGAGACCTTTTCTGTAAGTCTATTAGCATAAGCATTTATTTCCTTTTCCGGACAGTTGCTACCTATCGTCACCATTTCTCTGCACACAGACTCCTCCACATAGCCAAGCAAGTGTTTGGACTATTTAAAAAACAAACAAACAAACAAACAAACAAACAAACAAAAACTAGAGACCTGTCTACCTCTGGTGTGCTTGGATTAAATGTGTGCACCACTGTGACTGCCTCTGGAAGTCCATGGTATTTGATTACAACCTTAGGGCCTTTGCTGTTCCTTGGACCCAATTCATGAGCCCCATTTGGTGGATGTGGCAGTCAACCTTACACATTAAAGGCATGGATTAAAGGGAAGTGTTTTGTGGTGGCCTGGAACTGATCATCTGTCACCTATTGGTTGCCAGTTTGAAAGATCTACAATCAGATTGTTCCTTTCTTGTCTTTATAAACTACAGGTCACTTACCATGCTTCCCATCCCCCCCATCACCCAGCCCACTCGCTTTTACCGACACTTCCACTCTGCCCTCTTCTGGAAAACAATATAAGAAATCCTAGTGTGTGGGCCACTCTTTTGTCCCTCCCAAGCCTGTTTGTTTCCACATCCCAACTCTAACAAAACTCCACATAGAGAAATTTCTCTGACTTGATTAGTGAACACTTCCTACCACAGATTTGAATCCTGATTTTGACACTGAAATACAATTACACAGGTGGTTGAGAGGAAATATTTTAATTATGTACATTTTCCATCAGGATGCAATGATTCTACATAGATTTAAGGAAAAATTCCTCAACATATCAATTGAACAGTCAGAAGGAGAAAATAAAGAGACTTCACGCCTCCTAGGCATGTGGAGGGCACAGTCCCAGCTCAGAAGTCCACAGAGGCAGACTGAGGCTCTTGCTCAGTTTTGCTCTGGCTCCTCCCAGTGAATGTATTAAAGGATTTCCAGGTGTATGCTCTATACAAGGCTTGGGTGTCTTTCCTTACCAGGTTCCTCTCTCTTGTAAGCCTCTGTTTTTAGTCGTTTTGGGGAGCTGCCTTGGCTCTAGAATTCACCTGTGGCAGGCATGTCTCCACCGCTGTCTGAGCTGTCATCTTCTAGGTGGTTCAGTGCCCATTGAATCCTTCTCCTGGAAGTGGCTCCTACTTCTTGGGGACCCCAAAGTCTATCTGCATTTTCAGCCATTGGTTCCTCTCCATGTGGCTCTTTACAGTGTTTCTGACCACTCTTTTCTCCAAATGCAGCTCCATCCAGCAGTGTGGCTATGCTTGGGTTCCCAGGCCCACAGCACCAGGGGTGCTGGCAGGAGAGATGACTCAGGGCCTCAAAATTATCCATTTCCCAGGCCCATGCCTGTCCTTGGGTATGTCTGGAGGCAAGTCAGGCTCTGGGTGGTCCTTCCTTCCAGGCGCATCTTCTAAGTGTGATGCAAGCAAAGCCATGGCTTCTGTTTACTGAACAAATATCAGAGTTTAGCATATGATGTTTTCGAATTATACTATAATCTGAGAGAAGTGGAAAATATTATATGTATATATATATTATATTATATGTTTATTTCTCCTTTTAATATATATTTAATATATTTACTCAAGGAGTGGTAACAGACATAGCTCATTTATGACATGCATAAACAGGTGCAGCTGCTACAGCTGTAGAGGTAAATACATTAAATACTTTCGACTTATATCTGTTTTCGGATAGCTGCTTTCTGTATTTTGCCTGTATTCAAAGACAGAATGCCATGTTAGTGACTGTGAATTTAGCTCAATGTTAAACACAGAGATATAGACCTCAGGAGTCCTCCAAACTGACCATATACTCAATCCCAAATCAACAGATACAAGCAAATTGAAATAACACCGTGTACCTTGTCAGACCTCCATGGGTTAAAGCTGCCCTTCAACAACAATAGAAACACCAGAAAGTCTACACAACTCTCTGCTCACTGATCTCTGGGTCAAGGAAGAAATTAAAGATTCTATAGAATTCAGTGATAATGAAGGCAAGTTCATGAAATTCAGTGAAATCAGTCTGTATTAGTTTGGGTTGTCTAGAGTCACAGAATGTATGGACAGTCTCTATATAGTTAGGGAATTTGTTAATGACTTAAAGTCTATAGTCCAACCCCTAAAAATAGGCAGCAGCAGCTGTGAATGGAAGTCCAAGGATCTAGCAGTTGCTTAATCCCATGAGGCAAGGAAGAGTGAGTAAATCTTCCTTCTTCCAATGTCCCTATATATCTACAGCAGAGGGCATTGCCCCGATTAAAGGCTGTAAGTCTCCAACAGAGGGTGTGGCATAGATTAAAGGGTTGTCGATCTCCAGCAGAGCGTGTGGCACAGATTAAAGGTTTGTGCCTCCATGCCTTTAAACCCAGATGATCTTGAACTCGGAAATCTAGTCTTAATCTTCTGGAATTCATAGCCACTATGCTTCAAGATCTCCATGCCAAGATCCAGGTCAGAAACTTATATCTCTGAGTCTCCAGATTAGGATCGTAGGTGAGCCTTCCATTCTAGATTGTAGTTCATTCCAGATATAGTCAAGTTGACAACCAGGAATAGCCACTACAGCATAGCCACTAAGAGCACAGTTCATAATACAAGGCCTCCATAAAGAAAGTAGAAAGTTCTCATATCAGCAATGTGAAAGTCACATTTGATAGGGTTCTCTGGAGCCATTGAACCAATTGAACATCTCTCTATGCTAAGGGAATTAATTGTAATGACTTACAATCTGCATTCCAAACAAGCCAAAAATGGGCAACTGTGAATGAGAAGTCCAATAGTCTA
This sequence comes from Apodemus sylvaticus, assembly GCF_947179515.1. Lineage (NCBI taxonomy): Eukaryota > Metazoa > Chordata > Mammalia > Rodentia > Muridae > Apodemus > Apodemus sylvaticus. Next base: position 54,948,658 of record NC_067490.1, read on the forward strand.
TTAGTTTCAGCTGATCACCTGTACAAGCTGGAATCCTGAAGAGCTATGTTTCAATAGATGTCCTGGCAAGTAAGTGCAAGCAGGCAAGGAGTGAGACCTCGTTATTCCACTGTTCTTATTTAGGCCTCCAGCAGAAGGTGTGGCTCAGATTAAAGGTTTGCCCCACCTAGATATGGAGCTTGCTTTGTCCAAGGCTGACCTTGAACTCAGAAATCTGATTGCCACAGTCTCCTAGAATTAAAGGCATGGACTACTTTGCCTGGGGTTATGCTTCTCTTCGCCACTCTGCTTCTAGATCTCCTTGCAAAGATCCAATTCAGAAGCCTGTATCTTTCAGCCTCAAGATCTGGATCACAGGTGTGCCCTTCATTTCATCATTATAGTTCAGTCTAGATGTAGTCAAGTTGGCACCCAGGGATAGCCATCACAAACGTACACCGGAAACCCCTGGGGAAAAAAAAGCAATCATACCAAAGAGGAGTAGAAGGAAGGAAATAATGAAAATCCTGGCTGAAAGAATAGAAACAAAGAAAGCAGTACAAAGGATTAACCAAACCAAGAGCTGGTTCTTTGAGGAAAATCAACAAGATACACTTTTAGCTGAACTATCCAAGAGACAGATAGGCAGCATCCAAACTAAGAAAACAAGTAATTAAAGGGAAGCCTAATAACTGACTGTGAGGAAGATAAAAAATCAAAAGTTCTCATTTCAAAAACCAATATTGGTAAATCTTACAAAAATTGAGGATCTTTTAGACAGATTCCACTTACAAAAATTAAATCAATATCAGGTTAATTATTTAATCAGCCCCACCACCTCTAAAGAAATAGAAGTAATCATTTAAAACTCCCAAATTAAAAAATCACAGGGCCAGATGGTTTTGGTGCAGAATTCTATTCCAATACTCCACAAAATATTCCCCAAAATAAAAACCGAAGGGACCCTACCAAACTCATTACATGAGGCCACAGTGAACCTAATACCTAAACCACACAAAGACTCGACAAAGAAAGAGCATGTCAGACTGACTTCTCTTATGAATATTGATTCATAAATACACACTAGAATTCTCACAAACTGAATCCAGAAACACATCTAAGAAATCCAAAAAGATCAAGTATGCTTCACAGCAGAGATTCAGTTATGATTCAATATAAGAAAAGCCATATATGTAATCCACCATATAAACAAAGTAAAATTTTAAAAAAAATTATGTGGTTTTTCTCACAAGGTGGTGAATAAGCCCTTGATAAAATCAACACTACTTCATGCTAAAGATATTAGACAAATCACTGAGATATGACACATACCTAAATACAATCAAAGCAAAATACAGCAAGCCAGTAGGCAACTTCAAACTAAATGGAGAGAAACTTGAAGCATTTCCCCTAAAATCAGAGACAAAACAAGGCTAAGTCTCTATTCAATATAGACTTGAAGTTCTAGCTAGAGCAATAATACAACAAAAGGAGATCAAGAAAATTATAACTGGAAAGGAAGAAGTCAAAGTATTGCTTTTTGTGCATTATATAGATTGTATACATAAGTGACCCCAAACATTTCACTAGAGAACTTTTATGGCTGATCATACCTTCAACAAAGTGTCTGGATAAAAAATTAACTCAAAAAATTCAGTGAGCCTCCAGATAAATTGGAGAGAACGAAATTAGAGAAGCAACACACACACAATGCCTGTGAATAATATAAAATATCTTGTTGTAACTCTAGCCAAGCAAGTAAAAGATCTGTATGATAAAAACTTCAAGTCCCTGAAGAAAGAAAATGAAGAAGGTATCAGAAATTGGAAAGACTCCTATGCTCAAGGGATTTGCATAGTGAAAATGAACATCATACCAAAAGCAATCTACAGATTCAATGCCATCCCCCATCAATATTTCAACACAATTTTTATAGATCCTGAAAGAGCAATTCTCAACTTCATACACACACACACACACACACACACACACACACACACACACACATATATATATATATATATATATATACATTACATATGTATACATGTAAAAAATAAAAAACCCAGGATTGCCAAAATGTTCCTGAACAACAAAAGTACTTTGTGAGGAATCACCATCACTGACCTCAATCTATATTACAGACTAATCACTACAAAAAAAACACACATGATATTTGTACAGAAACAGACACATTGATCAGTGGAATTGAATTGAAGACCCAGAAGTAAATTCATACAACTATGGACATTGATTTCTGGTAAAGAATCCAATATCACACAAAGGAAAAATGAAGCAGTTCCAACCAATGGTGCTGGGCAAACCAGATGTCTACATAAAGAAGAATTTATTTATTTACTTATTCATTCATTCATTTATTTATTACACTGCACCAAACTAAAGTCCAAGGAGATCAAGGACCTCAATACAAAATTGGATTCACTAAATCTCATCGAAGAGAAAGGGAAAAATACGCTTGAAAACATTGGTACGAGAGATAACCTCCTGAACAGAACACCAGTGACTCAGGCTCTAAGATCAGCAATTGATAAATGGGACCTCATGAAACTGAAAAGCCTTTTTTAAGGCAAAGGATGCTATCAATAGGACAAAGCGGTAGCTCACAGATTGGGAAAGAATTTTCAGCAACCCTACATCTGTCAGAGGGCTAATATTAAAAATTTACAAAGAACTCAAGAATTTAGACAATGACAACCCAAATAATCCACAAAAAACCCTCAAAAACAAACAAACAAAAACAAAAACCACAACAAAAAAAACCCAACCCAACTAAATAAAAATAAGGTTTCAGAACTAAACATAGAATTCTCACCTAAGGAATCTTGAATTGCCAGAAGCACTTAAGGAAATATTTAAATTCCTTAGTCATCAGGGAAATACAAATCAAAACACTCTGAGGTTCCATTTCATACCCATTAGAATACTTAAGATCATAAACTCAAGTGACAGCAAATGGTGGTGAGGATATGGAGCATGGGGAACATTGCTCCATTGCTGGTGGGAATGCAAACTTCTACATCCAATTTGCAAATCAATTTAGCATTTTCTCAGAAAATTTGGAATAGTTTAACCTCAAGACCCAGCTACACTACTCCTGGATAAATACCCAAAAGATGTTCCAGCATCGCACAAAGACCCTTGCTCAATTGTGTTCATAGCAACTTTATTCATAATAACCAGAAACTGGAAACAATTTAGATGTCCCTCAGATGAAAAATAGATAAGGATGATGTGGTACAACGACATACTGGAATACTATGCAGTGATTAAAGAGCAAGCTATCATGAATTTGAAGGCAATGAATGGAAGTTGAGAATATCATCCTGGGTGAGGTAAACAAGTCTCAAAATGGCATGCATAGTATGTGCCCACTTGTAAGTGGATATTAGCAGAAAATGCAGGTATCACATTACACTCCACAGACCCAAATAAGCTAAGCAAGAACAATGGCCCAAGTAAGGAAGCTTCAATCTCACTTAGAAGAGGGAATAAAATAGACATAGGAGGCAGATAGAGAGAGGGACCTTGGAAGAGGGGAGAGATCAGGTGTGAGGAAGGACAGTAGAAATGTGTAGATGGCCATGCAAGTGAATGGAAATCTACAGCTGATAGGGGTGAGGTGATGGTGACAATCTCCAGGATGATACCTGGCCAGGAATAAGGGAGGTGCTCAAGAATCAAAGGGGGTGACCTTAGCTGTGACTCACTACACTGGGAATATGGACCTGAAGCGACCACTTCCTGTATCCAGACAGGAACCCCAGTGGAACACTAGAGACACCAACTCACCTTTGTTTTCTCAGTGCTTTCTTAGAGCTTTTGGTCCCCACTTTTTTCCCTTCCCCATCATTTTTGTGGGCTAGGTAAGCATGCATTTTCCCCATAGTCACCAGGTTTCAGACCTCTCTCCCCTAGATAGAGTACTAAAAAAAAGCAGAGTTGTCTGTCTGACCAGGCTGTGCCTCATGAAACCAAGCTTCTGAGCAGGCTCTGCTTTCCTCAACTGTGTAATTCGGGAAATCTGAAAAAGAAAAATCACTCCAGGGGATGACAAACAAGGCTCCTCCTGGTGTCTGTACAGTTTATACCCAAGAATCGAATTTGTAGTCTGTTAGAGTGAAAGAGGCTTTGAATGCCTTGGCCTTTCCCTACTAGAGACCCTCCAGATCCGTGTGTGACTTCTGTAGTGCAGTTGAAGCTAAATTCCCCTTACTAAACATAAACATGTTAATAATGATGCTAAGACTATTTTCTCAAAATTTGGTTGCTCATATATTACACAAAGTTGTAATAGAGTAGATACAGTGGTTGAATATAACCTTATCCTGCTTTGTGCAAAATTCCACAATTGTTTCCATCAAACTACTGGCCTTACAAGAAGGCCAAAAATCAGTCTTCTAACACCCAGCACAAACCATGACATTCATTTTTAGATCATACACTTGACTGTTTTCTTCCTATAATAAGTGTAGCACTGCCCTAGTTATGTTCTTAACTGCATCCTGAATAGAAATTATAATTCTGACTGTCTGACTTTTGTGTATTGTCGTTGTTATACCAGTCATATAACTGAATCCTTTCATGCATGCTGTCTTTGATGACTGTCTTTTTATCAGAATTTTTGTCATCTCTTTAGTTTCATTTTATCTCCTTAGAAGGTCTCTCCTCTGAGGCATCATAACTGCTGCTCTTTTGATATCTCCCCTTTGGTCAGTTTAAAAATGTAGGACGATGCATTGAACAAACACCAAAAAATACAGATATCATCTCAAACATGACTTTAGTGCGGGCTACTCATAGCCATTGTGTCACGACAGCCCCAGTGCTGCAATCATGGAAAGGCAAGAGAATCTGTGAGAAACTTGAAGAATGGGAACGGCTAAATACAGGAATGTAAGACACATTGCCATACAACTGTTTCTCCAAATTAGGTAAGGAAGGAGGTTCAGGTGTGTGTGGTGGCCATGCAAACCAGAGGATCTGCATTGCATGAAACTGATTCTTGAAGAAAACCTAAGATGCTGATTGGAACTAATATTCTGTGTGAATTACAGATTATATGCAGATAGAGTCAGCATGCTGGGGAATGAATCTGCTGTATATATCACTCTTCGTGGCTTTGATATATCTCTCCCTTTAATATCCCTTGGTCTATCACATCATGTAAAGACTCTAAAATTTCCAATACAGGGATCCTCAAGAACACACACACACACACACACACACACACACACACACACACACACACACACACACATATATATATATATATATATATATATATATATATATATACACACATAGACACACAATCATACACACAGACATACAAGAAAACACACACAAGCATGCAGAGAGAAAGGTTGGATAAACAGACAGAGTAGTGTGAGAGAGAGTGAGAGAGAGAGAACAGAGGAACACACTCAACACAGACACGGAAAACACACAAACACACATACAAATAAAAGTTGCTATCATATAGGAACTTGTCTTTATTCAGGTGCTTTATCTATTTTATAAAAGACAGTCCTGAGATATGCACTAAATCACAATTTCAAAGTGTTCTCTCCTTTTGTGTATGTTAAAGAACTTTATACATTAGGAACCATTTGGTTTAAATCAGGATAGGTATAAAATTGTATGTTAACTCCAGAAAGTTCAGGATATTTGAAAACTACTATCATAAAAATATTCAAATAAAGTCCAGGCCAACAAGAAAGAAGAAAAGAGGATCATAGAGAAGCCATGTGACACATGTTACCATTTCAGGTTAGGAAAGGTCTATGTGCAGTTCTCACTATATGTATTTAGTGATGCACTGTGATCGAGGATGATCTCAAACTCATTATGTCCTGTCTGAAGACATTTTTCAATGGTTTCCTTTCTGCTCCAACTCCTGGGTGCTGGGATTATAAACATGGACATTTAGTCTAATTGTAAAGTACTTGTGGATCAGACCAGGTCTTTGCACACATTCAATAAAAACTCAACAGGTAGTGGTGATGCAAACCTTTAATCCTATTACTTGGGAGGTGGAGGCAGGGGAATTTCTGAGTTTGGCCCCATCCTTGTCTAAAGAGTGAGTTCCTGGACAACTAGTGCTATACAGAGAAGCCTTGTCTAATTAAACAACAAAATAAATAAATAAATAAATAAATAAATAAATAACAAAAATTAAAAATAAAAAACCAAAATTAAATAAAAAAATATAAAATAAAAACCCAAAGAATCAAAAAACAATGGAAAACAAAACAAAAAATCCAAAAATATCAAAAAAACAAAACAAAAAAATAAAAAATACCAAAAAATAAAGAAAATCAAAGTCAAAAAATAAAAATAAATAAATAAATAACCCCCCAAACAAAAAATCAATAAAAAACAACAACAAAAAAACTCACAAAGAGGCAAAACAAAACAAAATATCAAAAAAAACCCAAAACAATTAAAACAACTTCTCCAAATTATCATTCTTATCAATATCTATTTTAATTAAATTGGAGTTCAAGAGAAGTGTCTCCTGAGGAGCAGTGCACATGATGAAAACTACACTGACAATGTAGACATGAATAAAGACTAAATAGAACAATTACAATGATATCATTTTCAATAAGAAAATTTTGTAATACTTGTGTGTTCTGACTGCTGAATGTCTTTGTCCCACATGCATACAATTCCCAGAGTGTCCAGAAGCAGGCATCAGACTCCACCAGAATTCAAATTAAAGAGGTTTGTAGATGTCATGTGAGTCCTCTGAGACAGAAACAAATGGTCTTAATGGAGAACACATCTCTCCTGCTCACACTACACTTGACTTTTGTCCTTCCTGCCAAGTGTGCTGGATCACTCCTAATCAAAGAGAGAAAATCCTGGAAACCTGTAGTGACAGGAACATGAGGTAGGCATGCTAATTGTCTTAGGGTATTTTGAGTTCAGGAACCAGCCACAGGATCACTGACTGTCACTTTGCAACCAATTTGTCACATCTCATCTAGGATATCAATGCAGATTAGGCCCATCAGATGACATATACAGCTGAGAAGACCCTCTTGATTGTGAATGTGGGTAAGAGAATGGTGGACATCTGAGTAAGCAATGGTGGGAGAAACCTAAATACTAGCTGGAGTGAATAGAGCCTACCTCAGGGTCCACATGCATCTGGTGGAGAGTGTGTCTCTGCAAGGCTAAGAATGGAGAGGGTTGGTTAGTGCTGCTCTTTTACTGCAGGAGATCTCAGAGCATGTGGAGGAAGTGTTTCTTGCACTCCTCTGCTCTTGTGAATATCCCTAGAAAGAATCTGACTCCTGAGACTGACAGTGCATGCAAATTTATGTGAATGGCTCCATGTGTGGGATTGCACAAGGGGAGTTTGCAAGAGTGTGTGGAGGTGAATGTAGAGGCATGACAGCCGTGCCTAGATGATGATGATGATGATGATGATGATGATGATGATGATGATGATGATGATGTGTGTGTGTGTGTGTGTGTGTGTGTGTGCACAACCAGGTGGCATTGGGTCATTTGTATCTGAGCTTCCTCTATGTCTGGCAGGTAATTTGAATGCATTTGCATACACTTTGCTTTCATGCAGTTTTGCAGATCTCACAGAATGCTCAGAGGAATTCAGCGCTCAGACATGGAAAAAGCAGGAACCTAGAAGAATCATCATGGCATAAACTTGCATGTGCTCCTTCACTCATTTGCATACAGCCCATCACTCATGAATATTAATTAGAACCCGAGCTAATTTGCCTATGTCCTCTCATTTATGACTGTTCATTTGTCTGCAGGCTCAGCGGATAAATTTGAGGGATCTGACCAAACATCAGAAGTTTTCTATGTGGTCTGAGTAGGTGAGTCCTTGTGCCTTGGCTCAGAATCTTGTGACTGACGATGGAGCAGATTTGTCTAAATGTTAGAAATGTTCTGTGAGATCTACAGAGTGTAACGCAAACTTGTGTAAAGGTAAATGACGCTTGTCACCATGGTGATTTTTCCAGATTTGAATAAACATTTTTGCAGTAATGAAGGTTGACATGAATGCGTGTGAGCTCCACCTGCTGCTTGGTTCTTCTTACTGCGGGCTGTAATCTTTACATCCAGGGCTGAGTCGTGCCACATTCATCTTCTGTGAGCACCACCTACTGGTTTTGTTATTACAAGCTGTGATTTTTTCTGGTTTTGGTTGACTTTTGTTTCTGGTTGTGCCTTTATCTGTTCACTGATTCTACACTTTGTCACATCCTCCTGGGAACAAAGCCTTGATTTTGCATCTGTGGCAGGTGTCACTTAGGAAAGACATATCTGGGAGCTGTGGCTATGCCAAGGCCAGGGGGCGTCCTAAGACTCAATCTAAAGTATGCGATTATCTGCTGATCATCAATTAGGTATAGATTACCAATCGATCGATTGATTATTGATCAGTGATCCCCAATTAGATGTTGGCTGTTGATCAACCGATGATTGGTTATTGATCAACGACTATCAATTGTGTGTTGATTATTGATTGATCAATTATTGGTTCTTGATGAATGATGGACCCACGTCTTGCACCTTGCTTGCAATCATCCTCCAACCTCACACACACATACACACACGCACACACACACACACACACACACACACACACAAACACATATTTAGTAAAAACTGCAAATATATGCAAATTTATTCAAATACAATAAGGCATGCAAATTAATTAATTCATCCTGGGCTCATCCCGGCTGAAAGATGCCTACCAATCTGGTTCTTTTCTTCTGGGTGTGCACCACCTCCTGGTTATTTCTCATGTCTGCCTGATAGAGAGAAAAAGATGGACTTGTGTTTGGAAAGTCACAGAGAGATCTTTCCCATGAGTGCCACTTTCTGGTTGTTTATTGCATCTGTGATGAACAGGAAAGGTTTTATTTGTGTTTTTTGTGCTGCATTTGTGTTTCTCAGAACAAGAGGACTTTGAAAATGTGAGTTTAGGGGGTAACTTTCACTAGTGATTTTGATGCAATGACTTGATGAAATGACTTTGACCTGATGAACGTATTCATGTGAGACAGTCTACGTTCACAATATTTTCCAGGTTCCCTTGACCACAGAGGAGGCCACAGAGCTGGTTCCTGGCCCCACTGGGGAGTCCCCTCAATATTCTTGCTTTACCCTAACTCACCCAGACTGGGATTGTTACACCATTGAAGCTAAGAGGAGGCCTTTTGTCCACCATCCATCTCTGCTGACAGGTCTCAAGGTGGCTCACAAATTTTCTCATGTCTCACAAATTTGTCTCAAGGTGACCTCAAGATGGCTCACAAATTTGTCCAGAGTGTATAATGTTAGGCAGAGGGAAATTAAAATCCCTACGGCTTTTTTAGACAGTCACTTCCTGTCAAGACACGGTCACTTCCTATGACAGTGACAGCCACTTCTGGCCACTGAATGGACACTTCCTCTTAAAGCGAGTAAATTCATGTGATATACACTCACTTCTGGTTAGAGCCAGTCACTTCCTGTGACATCACAGCCACTTTCAGGTACAACACGACCACTTCCTGTTCTTCAAATGGTTACTTGTGGTTCTGATGTGTCTGCATTCTGTGGATTCATAGACTTAGGCATGCCCTCTTCACTGTGGTCAGGTTATCTTTTCCTCAGGGTCAAGACACAGATGACTGGTGTGCCATTACTACCTCTCATATCCATGGGGCCATTTATAAGGACAGGAGCCTTCTGATGAAAAAGGACTGCACTCCATCCCAGAAAGCAACAAGAGAGCCCAGTGGATGGCCCCTAGAAATTGGGCTCCTCATGTCCTTGATTGCATCAGACCCAGGAGACCCCACACTCCCTAATCAGAGAAAAGATGTGATCTGGGCCCAAAACCTGTTGATGTCTTGTAAGACCCAAAAAATGAGGGCACCCTAGCACCCCATACCTCAGGAGGTGACACCCATATCACTCACAAGAAACAGTCTTGATGCAATAAGCAAAAGGCGTTTTATTCCAGAAGCTCTGTGGTCCACAGTCATACACCGCACAGGGGTAGAGGACTGTGGGTCTCTGTGCAACTGAAGTCAGGGGTATTTAAAGGTGAAAAATCACAAGGCAAGGGATGGAGGACAAAGTGGAGGAAAAAATCACAAACAAGGCAAGGGGTGGAGGACAAATTATGCACAATATGGGGAAGTACAGAATGAGGAAGTCAGGCAATAGTTTATGCCTTAAGGAAGGTTAGAGATTATCTGGAGCAAACGTCTTTGGGGCATTGTATAGTTTAACAATGGAACTAGAACAGGGTTGGCTATATTTCTCAAGCTGAAAGCAGAAAAAGAAGTTACTCTGTGCTGGGCTAGTTGTTTAGGGGGTCTAAAAACATTGAGTTGGGGTCTCTCAGTCTCAGTGTTGTAAGATATGAGAGGGGAGAGCTAATTGACTACACACTAACTGTTTGAGAGAAAATGGTTCTACACAGAAATAAAGGAAGAAATTGGAGTCTTTCTAGATATCAATGGAAATGAATATGCAACATGTCCAATCTTATAGAACAAAAAGAAAATGAAAGTGGAGCTAAAAAGAAAATGCACAGCACAAATGCCTATATGTAAAGACTGGATAGCTTCCATGCTGGCAATTTAACAGAATGTTTTAAAGACTACAATAAAAAGAAGTGAGGGAGCAAAGAAAACAAGGAAGAGACATCAAGCAATTTTAAAGATGAGGGCTGAAATCAATAAAATAGAAAGAGAACAATACAAAGAATGGATGAAACATGGAGTTTGTCTTTTGAGCCTTTTATTAGACAAGATAAACACACCCTTATTAAAAGATGAAGAATATACAAATTAATGAAATATAAAATGAAATGGGGGATTAAATAAGAGGCAATGAAGAAATACAGAAAGTGGTAAAGACATAGATTTAAAAAGGGTAAACTCCACCAACTCGGAAATTCTAAAAGAAATGGATAAGTTCCTAAAAAATTCCACATATCAAAATAAAACTAGAAAAAACAAACTTAAACATACTTAAACTCTAAGAAAAACAGAATTTATTAAAAATATACCAATGAGTTATAGGGTTGAATCCTACCGGACTTTCAAAGAAGACTTTATTCAGTGTATTTAACAATACAGAAACAAAAGATATCTTAGCCAATTTATTTTTAGAACCCCTGATTACACATATATCCAGTCAGAAAAGACTGAGTGATAAAAGAGAATTAAAGAACAACTATATTTAAAACCACAGATGTAAAAATACTTTAAAAACAAAATAAATAAAATAAAATATAAAACACAACAAAATATTATCCACAATGATCAATGAGGAACGCTTCATTCTAGAAACACAGTGATGGTTCACCATAAAGGGATTAAAGTGTGCGAAAAAACAAGAATCTCATGAGATAATGTAAACAATATTCAACACGACTTTATGATCAAATACTTGGTGTGATTAAGGATACAAGGGACATGCCTAAACATAAAAATGTCACTTTACAGAAATCCTATAGCCAACATTAAATAAACTGGAGAGAATTTCAAATTAATTCCACTAATTCCAAAACTAGACAAGGTGTTCCATTCTCTCTATATCTATCTATTCAATATTTTATGTAAAAGTTTAGCTATAGCAATAAAACTGAAGCAGAGGAAGGTAATATAAATTAGAAATGTAGAATTAAACTTATCTTTATTTGCAAATGACTTGATAGTTTGAAAGATGAGCCAAAACTTCACAAAGGCAATTCCGATATATGATGAACACTGTTAGCAAAGTTGTTAGATACATATTTAATCTAAAAAATATATAGTAGCATTTGAAGGTAAAAATTAGTTTGCAAGTGCAAATAAAATGTAGATGTATCATAAAATTTTAATTGATAATTGACACTTGTCACATTTTTTCTCCATAAAAATAGCACTGAGTAACTCAATAAAGGTGTGTTGGCTAAGAACGTACCAAAATCTTTTTAGTGACAGATTACTTTTGGTGTTCTTGAAGGTTCTGAAAGACTACAGTGATATGCAAATGCTTCAATAGATTAATTAGATGCTAAAGAGTTTACTCTTGTATAAATATACTAGAAGGTACAAAACTTTGACACTTAACTGTGTTGATGAGATTTCTCTGCATTATGACTTTTTCTTATGGTTGCTAAGAGAACCGCTTCATGCAAAGGCTTTCTTTACCAAATTGCATATTTTTAGCATTCTGTCTGGGATGTATTTTTTATGCATTCGTAGAAAACTATTGTGAAAATGTTGTATCACATTGATAATATTTATAAGATTTCTCTTCAATATGTGTTCTGTTAAATATTTAAAGATGAATATGATATAAAAATGCTGGGAACAAGCAAAATAAAATTGCTCTAAGGACTGCCTTTTTGATACCAACCTCCATTTAATCATGAATTGAAAGTAAGTTCAAGTCCGAGGTCATAGTGGACCTGTATTTTAACAATATCTGGCAAACATTCATAATTTGTTTTGTTCCCAGAAACATAATCACTGTTCCTAACCATAATTTCTGTTATTCATGTTCAAAGACTGATTTATTTATTATATGTAATGAGTACACTGAAGCTGTCTTCAGACACACTAGCAGAGGGCATCGGATCCCATTAGGGATGGTTGTGACCCACCATATGGTTGCTGAGGATTGAACTCAACACCTCTGGAAGAGCAGTCAGTGCTCTTAACCACTGCGCCATTTTCCAGCCCTCTGTTATTCATGTTTATTCCTCAAAATAAAATGTCTGTTCCTAACTACAAAAGAACTAGGGAGTGTGATAGGCTAAACCATGAAACCTACATTCTGTATCATTTCACATAGAGTAACAACAGAAGAAAATCCTGATTGGTAGGAAATGTAGCTATAACTTACCATGGATGTTCATAGTTTTCAGGTTTGAAATCGATGTCAATTGATGTCTCAGGGTGGGGACAGGATGGGGTGATGTAGATAAGTTTCCAAATATATATTCTAGTCCAATTAATCAGTAATGATTTGACTACAAAATATTCTTATCATTTGTATTGACCTGTTGTTGGAATTGTGTTGGACCTAAGTGGACCCCGTAACATAAAGGCTTTAAAACATTGCTAACATTCAGAGAATTTTTCTTCAGTATGAATGGGTTTCATATTGATGAAGACTATAGAGTTGTGCAAACACTTCATTATACTAAAAACATTCATGAGGTTTCTCTCTAGCATGTCCTTCTTTAATGATAATGATGAATAAAGAATTGTGCAAAGTCTTGACCACATAAAACCTATTCACAGTACTTCAGTTTTATCGTTTCCATTGCTATGAAAAGTTATCATGAACAAAGCACTCCTATAAAAGCAACGATTTAATTGGGGCTGGCTTATATTTTCAGTGGTTTAGTCCATTTTCATCATAGCAGGACAAATGGTATGCATGCAGACAGACATGATGCTGGAGAAGAAGATGAGACTTCTGCTCCTTTTCCAAAGGCAGCTAGGAAGAGACTGTATTCCAGGGACCTAATAGGGGGCTATCTTCAGCACTGGTAGTAATTTCAAACCCATCCCCAGAGTGATGCATTTCCTGCCAAAAGCCCACACCACCGCATAATGTCACTCACTTAGCATGGTGTATTTAAATTACTACATTCCATGGCCTGGCCATTCAAACACGAGTATATTGGGACCATACGTAAACATGTAGAATACATGAGCTTCTACTTGAAAAGTCCCCATCATCTATAGCAGTCTCAAAAATGTTAAGACTCCTAAGGTCAAAGACCCTTCTGAAATTAATGCTATCATATAATCATGGTCATAAACAAAAAAAGCACACCATATACCTGCAAATTCACACTGTATACTTCACTTTTCCTAAAGACAACATGAGGAAATAGTAGATATAATTAAGACGGAAGCCAGCTGAGCAGTCTCAAAATTCTTTATCTCCATATCTGTTGTCAAATGTTCCTCAAATCTCGAAATCCTTTCTGCTTTGGTCAATGCAGCAGAATTCTTTCTCTTTAAGTAGTTTTATTCCCTGAAATCAGTTTTACTTAACATGTAACACACAAATTAACACATATTGTATCTTTGTATCTCCACAAGAAAACTATAACCAGTTAATAATAATTCTTAATGCAATACAATTTTTTCATAAAACTACAATTCCCTAAGTTTAGATGTATGGAAACTTGCCCTAATGTAACCATTCTCTAAAACCATTGAATATCCTTGATTTCAGATTTCGATTCACTCAAATTCCTGATAATGCTTTGATCTTTGAAACTTACATTTTGTACTTTTTTCTTTCTAACTTTGCTATGCTTCATCAAAATTGTTACTCCAAAGTCTAGGTGGGGATTTTTGAGACTTCCTTTGTCAATGCAATCAATATAAATCTCTTTAACTTAATCACAAGGAGACTCTTCAGGCAAGGGTAATAGGCAGCAACATTCTTTGCCAAAACATCAGAAGAACCGTCTCAAGAAGTGAAATAATCCTGAGCACCTATGTCTATCATAGTCCTATTCAGATGGCCTCTTAATTCCTACTTAATTCATGATTATATTCATTAAGTTTCTGTCCAGTATGAGTTCTTTTATGTCTTTGGAGATCATTGTGACCTGCAAAGGCTTTACAACATTGATTACATTAATAAGATTAATCTCCAGTATGTATTGTTCTATGATATTTTAGATGGATGAGTGTTGCAAAGGCTTTACCACATTGATGACTTTCATAAGGTTTCTCTCCAGTATGTGTTCTTTTATGACATTGAAGATTACTGGATACTGCAAAGGCTTTTCCACATTGATTACATTCATAAGGTTTCTCTCCAGTATGTGTTCTTTTATGATATTGGAAATTACTGTGCTGTGCAAAGGCTTTACCACATTGATTACATTCAAAAGGTTTCTCTCCAGTATGTGTTCTTTTATGTCTTTGTAGATAACTGTTAAAAAGGCTTTACCACATTGATTACATTGATATGGTTTCTCTCCAGTGTGTGTTCTTTTATGATACTGGAGATAACTGGGTCTTGCAAAGGCTTTACCACATTTATTACATTCATAATGTTTCTCCCCAGTATGTGTTGTTTTATGAAACTGGAGATGACTAGGTCTTTCAAAAGCTTTACCACATTGATTACATTCATAAGGTTTATCTCTAGTATGCATTCTTTTATGATGCTGAAGTTGACTGGATCTTGCAAAGGCTTTACCACATTGATCACATTCATAAGGTTTCTCTCCCGTATGAGTTTTATTATGTCTTTGTAGATTACTGTGATATGGGGCGGATAAGAGCATCATCTCTTCCCATTGGTGGCCAAGGTCTTGGCCAATTACTGAAGCCTCACATTCATTACAGGGGCTGGGTTACAATGCCCATCCCACAAGCAGCTCTTCCACCCTCACTTGGAAGACGGCGGAAGGGCAAGAAGGGAGATTCACTCCCTATGTTCTTCCACTACGTGTCAACTTATGGGGACGGGATGTTATACATGACCTTGGACTCACTTTTTCCAATGAATACTCGCCACAAGCAGTCCAAATTATGAAGAAAATGGGGTATGAAAGAGGAAAAGGGTTGGGGCGGTGTGAACAAGTACATACCGAGCCCTTAGCGCCCAACCCGAACCAAGGTAGACAGAGTTTGGGTTTTTCCTAAGCACCACTGGGGCAGTACTACCCATACCATGGAAAACGGAGGCCCCAGTGTGGGTTCCTCAGTGGCCTTTGACCTCCAAGAAATTGGCTGCGGTGACTGATCTGGTCACCAAGCAGCTGGCTTTGGGACACATAGAGCCATCAACCTCCCCCTGGAATACCCCAATTTTTGTAATAAAACGAAATCTGGAAAATGGGGGTTATTACATGATTTAAGAGCCATTAATGAGCAGATGCACCCCCTTGGGGTGGTGCAACGGGGGCTTCCGGTCCTCTCCGCACTGCCTAGGGATTGGAACCTAATCATAATAGATATAAAGGATTGCTTCTTCTCTATCCCTCTACATGCCTCTGATAGACAGCGCTTTGCGTTCACTGTTCCTTCAATTAATCATATGGAGCCAGATAAAAGATTTCAATGGAGAGTGTTATCCCAGGGGATGGCCAACACTCCCACTATATGCCAGCTATATGTGCAAGAAGCCTTAAAGCCTGTTAGGGAGAAGTTCCCTGCGGTAATCATAATTCATTACATGGATGATGTGCTCATGTGCCACAGGGAACAGGAAACCCTCAAAGAAGCTTATTCTCTGTTGGTAAGAACTCTGCAGCTTTGGGGCCTTCAAATTGCTACCGAAAAGGTTCAGTTCTCCTATACGGGCCAGTTTCTGGGCACTTTTATTCTCCCCGACCGGATTCGCCCGCAAAAAATAAAAATTTATAGAAAGGACTTACGTACCCTGAATGATTTCCAAAAACTGCTAAGAGATATTAATTGGCTTCGCCCATTTCTCAGAATTCCCACAGCAGACTTAAAACCTCTTTTTGACATTCTAGAAGGGGACGCCCATATCACTTCCCCTCGGTCCTTGACGCCTGCTGCGGAAGCAGCACTCCTCCTAGTGGAAGAGGCTATAGAGAAAGCACAGTTGCATCGCATTAACAGCTCCCAGTCTTTTTTTCTCTGTGTATTCAAAACAAGAAAACTGCCCACTGTGGTTCTGTGGCAGCATGGGCCCCTGTTATGGGTTCACCCAAATGCCTCCCCCCAGAGGATCATTGACTGGTACCCTGCAGCTATAGCTCAACTCGCCCTTAAAGGCTTGAAGCTGGCTGTAGAACATTTTGGCAGGCACCCTACATCTGTCCTGGTCCCCTACAATTCCTCTCAGGTGCAAACATTGGCAGCCACCTCAAATGATTGGGCCATACTGGTTGCTACCTTCTTGGAGAGGATTGATAATCACTATCCAAAACATCCTCTGCTGCAATTTGCAGCCCTTCATCCTGTGATCTTCCCCCGAGTTACGTCTCCCACACCGCTGAGAGAGAGATTAATGGTATACACAGATGGCTCCAAGAGTGGAAAAGGAGCGTATGTCGTGGCCTCTAAGGTGTTCTCACGACAATATGCAGAATCCTCCCCTCAAACGGTGGAATGCTTAGTGGTATTGGAGGTCCTTCAAAGGTTCCTAGGTCCTCTTAATATCATCTCTGATTCATCCTATGTGGTTAATGCAGTCGCTATGATTGAGACAGCTGGTATTATAAAACCCACCAGCAGAGTGGCAGCCTTCTTTCAAAAAATACAGGATTGCTTATTAAAGAGGAGTGCACCCTTTTATATTGCACACATCAGGGCTCATTCAGGGCTTCCTGAACCGATGACACTGGGCAACGACCTAGCCGATAAGGCCACCAGGTTGGCTGCCATGACCCTTGCTTCCCCTCTACAAGCTGCAAAGGAGTTTCATGATAATTTTCACGTCACCTCAGAAACGTTGCACAGATGCTTCTCACTAACTGGAAAGGAAGCCCGGGACATTGTCACTCAATGTCAGAACTGCTGCCAGTTCCTCCCCGCTCATCATACGGGTGTGAACTCCAGAGGGATCTCTCCTCTGCAGTGTGGCAGATGGATGTCACACATATTCCTTCATTTGGAAAGCTACAATATGTTCATGTGTCCATAGACACATGCTCTGGTATCCTCCATGCTTCGCCACTCACGGGAGGAAAAACCTCCCAAGTCATTCAACATTGCCTCTAGGCATGGAGCGCCCGGGGGAAACCTAAATGTTTGAAAACTAATAATGGACCTGCTTACACCTCTCAAAAATTTAAACAATTCTGCTTACAAATGCAGGTTATCCATATCACAGGTCTGCCTTATAGCCCTCAGGGACAAGGCATTATCGAGCGAGCCCACCGCACACTCAAATCCTATTTAATAAAACAAAAAGGGGGAATAGCGGAGGACTTACCCCCTATACCAAGGGTTGCTATAGAGGTACCACTATTTACTATGAATTTTTTAAATTTGGACGAGCATGACCAGACTGCAGCAGATCGACATTGCTCGGAACCACAATGGCCTAAGCAGCTTGTAAAGTGGAAGGATGTGCTAACCAATGAATGGAAAGGCCCAGATCCTATTCTAATAAGATCCAGGGGAGCTGTTTGTGTTTTTCCACAGAATGAAGAGAATCCTTTTTGGGTCCCCGAAAGACTTACTCAAATCATATTGGACCAAGGAAAAAATACAACCCGGCCAGTCGATAAAGATGAACAAGCCCCTTCTGCTGATGTTCCTGACAATCGGAGTCGGGTTTGCTCAAGGAGAACCACGCTGGGGGATCATGTCAACATTCCCGCTACCCATGCCGGTTATGTATAATGCCCAAGCTTATCCCAGGTTTTTTGCAACCAACAAAAATCTGGGTCTCGCCTATCTTCCCAAGGATGAATAGATTGAGGAATTTAAGGAAAATAGAACTATATCCCTTAAAGGAAGTCTATGTTTTCTAATGGAAGGAAATAATTTTAGCAGCCCTTGTATTATACTAGGAAATCTCTCCTCAGCATGGCTGAAAGAAGCCACTGTCAATGTCACATGGGCCGTTGAAGGCCTGTTTTCCTTTTCTCCCAACATAGGAAGGGGACCGAATTTTACTGTCATGGATCCCAACCAAGCTAATGCAAATCCTTTTGATCAATGGTTGCTCTGTGGAGTTAAGGGAAGCTGTACGGACCTCTCACCCCTGGCTATGTTAAAAGGAGGCAGGGGAGAGTTGGGGCAGTTAGAATTTGATTGGAAAGGAACGTTGGGCAACCAGCTTTCATCAGGCCAGGGTTCAGGATCAGGTCACTGGACCACCACCGATATTAAATATAAGACCTTTACCCATGAGGATTATGTTGCCACCCCTGTCTGGGTCTGGCCGCCATTCATATGGATTGTTAGCAACAAAAGCCGTGTAGATACTGAATTGAGCTGTGAAGGGGATTGTTATTACACCTTATGCTGGGATGCTGAGAAGTTCCCCATTGCAGTGGTGACCCGAATGCCATGCTTTGTGCCTGTTCCAGTGGAAGCCCCTAATAGCATGTCATTGTTTAGACAAAAAAAGAGATTTTGGGATCTCAGCCATTGTTGTGGCTATAATCGCCACCACTGCAGTTGCAGCATTGGTCACGGCCTCTGCCCTCGCTCTGTTCAGTTCAGTGCAAGCTGCACAAAGCATCAATGATCTGTCCGCCACAGTATTCCTGGCGATTGATAAGCAGACATCCGCTAACACTCAAATACAAGGAGGCCTCATGTTGGTCAATCAACGCATTGATCTGGTGTAAGAGCAATTGGATATCTTATGGCAAATGGCACAGTTAGGGTGTGAACAGAAACTCCCTGGCCTGTGTATCACTTCTATCCCATATGAAAATTTTACTAGAGCAGCTAATTTGTCTAAGAATCTTTTTCAGTTCATTTTTCAGTTCATTTTGCAGAATTGGACTTCTGAGTTTTAGCAGACGCTTCGCGAATTAAGGACGGCTGTGCTCCAGATCAACTCCACGCGTCTTGATCTCTCATTCACCAAGAGGCTGTCATCTTGGATCTCTTTGGCCATCTCCTATTTCAAAGAATGGGTGGGGGTTGGATTGTTTGGCATGGCCATCTGCTGTGGACTGGTGTTTCTCCTATGGATGGTGTGCAGACTCAGAACCCAAAATAAGCGAGACAAGGTGGTTATTGCTCAGGCGCTTGCAGCCCTGGAACATGGGGCTTCCACTGACGTATGGTTAACTATGCTCAAGCAATAGATCACTGATCAGACAGCTCTTGCACGCCTGGAACTCAGGTTCATTGCACTGGGCAGAGTGTCTAACACAGCACCCAAGGAGTGTTGTTGAACGATGTATCGCACAGAGGGCCACTATCCCTCTGAGAGACATGTCTTTCCGCATAAGGGTTGCCTGCCCAAGTCTCCCTTTCCCAGAAAAATGGCAGAGGACAGGTCGAGAGTATCTCGGGCTCCAGAATAGGCCTAGGGATAACTCCCGCACATGGTCTGATCAATATTTTTGGCTGGGAGGCGTGACCACTGTCTCTACCCTCTCTACTGGGAGATCTATTTGCTGCATAATAAAACAAAAAGGGAGAGATGTGGGGAGCCGCGATGTGGGGAGCCACCCACTGCTCCTGCAAACTCCATTACAAGATGGCGCTCGCATCAGGTTTGTGCTGAGCGGCGAACAAGTCAGTACACATGCCTGAAGCGATTTTCCGTCCTTCGGTCTCTGCCTACCTCGTGGCGTAATATGGGCCGATGAGCTGCAACCAGTTAGGAAGTGCCACGTCCTAGGCGGGCCTACCACCCTATAAAAGGGATGGGTTTTCAGACCGTTGGAGTCTCCACTCTGTAAGGTTATGCTCTCCCTCTCAAGATGCATTAATGCTTTCTGCAGAAGGATCCTGAGTGTGCCACGTCGTTTTTGCTGGCGAGACGGTAGCGCGGGACAGATGAGGAATATATAAACTATTGGAGATAAAAATAAATGTAAGGAAGAAATAATTTTTTAAGTCTATAAACACTGTCATCTCCCCCAATAGGTTTTTGGAAAAGCCTCGTCATACAAGACCTTCCACAAACTCCACAAAGAAAGCCAGACAGGAGAGACAAATGTTCAAAGACATCACTCTGTTTTGAAGCTTTTTGTTGTGTCTCTGTTAATGATAGGTTCACGCTTATCCTGTGGTGAAAAGACATTCAGTCTACTGTGATACTCATATTCTGTAGGAGTTCCCACACTGTTCAAAGTTCTAAATTCTCCTCTGACACTCAAGACAATATATTGAAAGCCAAATATTGTAAAATCAGAAATCACGTTGTATCTTTCCAACATGCAATGACACAGAATACACCTTCACATTCCAATAAATAGGAATGTGCACATATGGAGAGAAGATTGGACCAAGATAAGAAATATAGCTGGACAAACACCAAATCCTGTATCTTTGTCTCAGACACATTGGACTTCAGTTTCTAAAGGCTTAGATGGCTCTCTTCTTGTAACTCCTCATACATCTCCCAGATTTGGTATTTCCTAACCCTGTACACATCAGTTCTTACAGGATTTATTAATGTCTTAGGTATCTCAACACCTTGTGATCACCAAAATTCAACTCACGCATCATACTCACAGCTTCAATACCATGAACTCCCAGAGCCTTAACTGAGGCTCTGACTCTGCTAAAAGAGGGCTAGAATAGTGCAAAACTGAAACCACAAAGGAATAATCTATGACCTTGAGATTTTCATCTATCATTTTCCAGAACCAGCATAATATGGGTGATCCTATAATGCTTGGACTCTAAATTGATCCATCCTGTATCACTTGGACCACAGTTTCAGGAGATTTTATTTAAAATTCCTTCTTAGGTCTAGGAAATAATTTACCCAGTCCATGCAATAATGTATGACTTAGCAGGAGGAAGTGTTTCCCTTAGGGTACCTGCTCAGGCATATATTCACTAGACCATTTGCTCCACTAAGTTCATATCTGTATTTTAATAAAAGTTAGAATCTTGAAAAAGTCCAGATGTCCCTCAACTGAAATGTGGATGCAGAAAATGTTTTTCATTTTAAAATTTAATACTATTCATCTATTAAAATCCAAGGACATCAAGAGTTTTACAGGCAAATTGATAGAACTAGAAATTATCATCCAGACTAAGATAACCAAGATACAAAAGGAAAAGCAAGCATGTACTCACTTGCAAGTGATTATTAACCATAAAGTACAGGATATCTACACTACTCTCCATAGACCAAAAGAAACTAAACAAGAAGGAAGACACAAATGAGCCTGGTTGACTCTCACTCAGAAGGGGGAATCAAACAGTCATAGGAGGCAGATGTAGGAGAGAGAAATGGATAAGAGATTAGATAAGAAAGGGGAAATGGTAGAGAATGGGAACAAGTGTGGTGAGAGACAAGAGAGGGCAGAGGCCCAGGAAAATGAATAGAAATCTGCAGCAGGTGGAGGTGAAAGAGTGGGGTATCTTTAGGAAGTGTTCGAGATAAAAAATTGGAGGGCACTAAGGAATTTATGATGGTACTCTTAGCTGAAATGCATGGCAGTGAGATATGGATCCTGAAGAGGTCATATCCTGAAGCCAGGCAGGACCTCAGGTAGACAGTTAAGAACACCTCCTGAATCCAAATACTCTGAACCACAATTTTTTCCTGTCAACAAGAAATTTAGGCAAAATGATGGAGGATAAACTGAGGGAATGCCCTAACAATGCTCTGCCCACCTTGAGAACCATCCCATGAGCAAACAACAAACCCTGATTTTACTGAGGATGCTTTGTTATACTTGTGGGGGCAGTAGCATAGCATAATTGACCTTTGAGAGTATCCATCCAGCACCTGACTGAAACAGATGCAGAGACCCACAGCCTAACATTGGACAGAGCCCAGGGTGTCTTTTAGAAGAGGGTTGAGGGACTCTGGAGGAACAAGAAGTCCATAAAAAGTCCATGAGAATCATCTAACTTGGATATTGGAAGACTTAGCGACCAACCCAAGAGAATACACAGGATGGACTGAGACCCCCAACATATATGTAATACATGTGCTACTCAGTCTTCACTTGGGTCCCCAAACTATTAGAGTGGAAAATGTCCCTTATGCTGTTGTCTGTCTGTTCTAACTGTTCACTTAACTTAGAGAGGATGTGCCTAACCATGCAGAAACTTGAAATTCTATGGTTGGTGGATATTCAAGTGGTCCCCACTCTCCATGGAGGAGTGAGGAATGAAGGACTGTTTAAGGTTCAATGGAGACATTGTAGAAACTGGAATTTAAATTAAATAAATAAATGATAAAAAAATAAGTGGGAAAAATTTTAAAAAATACATATGAATAGAATGAAAATATATAAATCAGTGCATTGTTTTTAAATTTTATACCACTCGATATTTCAGGTTATAAGCTAATTAGGAAAGATTTTTTTGGCCAAAATATCACACAAATGTCTTCTTGCTAAAGTTTACACACTGTTTTAATTGCACTGAAATGGTATTATCTCAATTTCCTCTGGTTGCATTACTATCAATACTACAATCTTTAAAGTCCTTTGAGAACAGCTGATTAAGTTCCATTTACAGCATTCTCTGTCTTTTGCCATCTCAATTTTTGATATTTTCCACATTCCAACAAAAACGAACATAGATTCTGTCCAACAGCAAAATCGAATATTGATACCTGTTTTGTTGCTGTTGTTATTGTTGTTGTTGCTGTACTTGTTGCTGTTCTAACTTGCTACCCTGCTGCTATGATGGAATCTACTGAGAGAAAGCACCTCATGTAATAAATATTTGTTGTGAATGGTTCTTTCAGATAAGAGTCCATCATATTGGGATCTTAGAGTAGAAACTGAAGCAACAAACTGAAGGTAAAAGCATGGACAACATTGTCTTCTGGCTTGCTCTCCTGCTTGGTTAGTGTCCCATGCTCAGGTATAAATGTTGATCATAAATAAGAAATGTAGGCAGGGCAAGACAGAGCGCTCAGCAGTGGAAAGCTCTAGCTGGGTCTTCCACAATGTGGTCATCAATGTATCACATATCACATGGGGACAAATCACTACTTATTAATTCAAGATCAAAGGTTCTGTGACCATCTAGTGACAATAGTAACAAGGAGGCACACATGTTATTCATATTCATTAACACAGGCAAAATACTCCTATTTACTCAATCATTTCAAGACAAGGACAAGAATGAGGAAGAACATCATACACCTGGAATCCAAGAACTCTGAATTCTCAGGTTGTATTGAGATAATGAGAATATACCATCTTGAGAAAAGAATATATCCTATATATTTGACCAAATTTCAAAAGTAAATGTGTGGATGAAGAGCTGCACAAAAGCATATGCTTACTGTACAAAACATTGTCTGCTGGCTTATGTGGTTTCTATATTGACTATCAGGACAGGAAGAGCTTCACAAAGAAATTTTCTATTGAAAAACAAAACCAAAGAAATAAAATTAAAAATATTAAACCACTAGGTTGCAAAATAGCTTAGCATTTTATAACAAATGTGTCTACTACTTATGTGATTTAGGGACTTAGTCCAAATGGTGACTGTATGAGAGCATGAGAAGAAAGCTGAACGATCAGTTTCAACCACAACACAGAACACACAGAGAACAAAATTTGTCCTGTCCTAAAAAAGCAGGGACACACCTGGAGCAGAGACTGGGGGAATGCACAAAGAAAACTCGCCAAACTGGAGACATAGCTTAAGGGCAAGCTCCAATCCTTGACATTATTATGGATACAACGTTATGCTTCCAGACAGGAGCCTTGCAAAAGTGTCCACTGAGAGGCTTCACTCAGCAGCTGACAGAAAGGGATTCAAAAAACCACAGTGAAACATGGGATGGACATTGGAGGATCCTAACAAAGAGTTTGGGAAGTATTGAAGGCCCTGAAGAGGGTAGGAACTCCACCGATAGTCTAGCAAACTCAACAAACCTTTAACATTGGGGACACTGAGAGACTGAGCCACCAACCAAATAGCAGATGCAGGCTTGACTAAGGCTCCTGAGGTCCTCCAACGACTGGAACAGGGGCTGTCCCTAAAGCTGGTGCCTATCTTTGGTATCTGTTCCTTGAAGTGGCCTCCAATGTCTGGCCTCAGTGAGATAGAATGTACTTATCCCAGCAGAAATATGAAGCACCATGGTGTGGGAGTACCCAGGGGAACAAACCAACTCCATTTTGACCCTGTTTACTATAGGCTCATGTTTATCCTGTGATGAAAATGCATTCAGTCTATAGTGATGCTAATAGTCTGCAGGATCTCTTACACGATTCTAATGTCTAAAGTGTCTTCTGATACTCAAGGCAAGGTCTTGACACTCAAATCTTTTAAAATCAGAAATCAATTAGTATCTTTCCGACATACAATGGTACCAAATATCTCTTCCTCTTCCAGTAGAGAGGAATGTACACTGGTTGTTCAACCATATGCCATGCCTGCCAGAAGACAATGTATAATTTCCATAAGATTTACTACACTATTTGTTATCCCACATGCAATTTATACCGCTGTCCATAACACTGCAAACACCAGAAGCAGCTTAACTTCTTTCCTGACTATGTCTCCGGGTTGATTGCTAAGATCATATCTTCCTGCTGCCACTTCTTCCAGCTCTCAACATTAGGAAGCATTCTCTCTTGAACATACCCATCAAACTGTTCACTAAAAGGGGCAACACTCAGCCAACATTCTTTGAAAATACAGACAGCAAACAGTAACTCAGTAATAAAATTACCACCGAAACAAAACAAACCCAGAGACCAGTATCTAGACCTATTATAACCACAAACTCAGATGCCTAGACCTCAGCATAGGAATATCATGAAGATAAGTCAGAGAAATATGTCAAACAAGAAATCCAAGGTATCCTGTCACAACAGGTCCTCAAAAATTAAATTATGCAAGATATCTGAAACAAAAGAGGTTGTTTTGTGAAAAGGACAGGAGTGAGAACCTGGCAAAGGTATAGAGGTACACAAGAGGATCTGCAGACTGGAACACATATAGGGAGCAGAGATAACATGATCAGAGTAGAGAAAAACTTTAGATGGGGCATGTGTATAGAACAGAAACAGGGAGCAAATATAGAAAGCAGCTGAAGCTAGTTCTCAATGTATATAAAGCACACTTGACAACAGCAGCAGTTGGTGGAGGCAGGTAATGATTTAAGCAGGTACTACATCCCTGAGAGCAGGCCATTGAAATTGTCTGCACATTACCCACTACAGAGGCAATTTTCACACACCGAGCAGGAAAGGAAGAAAAATTGATTTATTTTTCTTTTGTTTTTCTTTTATGGACTTAATGGTAAAAGATATTTGTAGTCTAAAAGTTTCCTGGCACTAAATAACCAAGAATACAGCAACTTGTCAAAATCAAATTCAACAATTGACTGTAACAGAAGATGAATATCAGCTCAAAGGAGAAGTAAGTAGTTTTAATGAAATCATAAATGAATAACTTCTAAACCAAAGACAATGATTCCAATTAAGATACACGAAGCTTCCAAAATACCAATTAGATTGGAACAAAAAAATAAGCCCCTTGCCACACAATATTCAAAACACTATACATGTAAAGAAATAGGAATAGTGCAAAAAAGAAAAGAAAACAAAACAAACACCAATCACATGTTAAAATAGACCTATTAGATTCATATCAGCCCTCTCAGTGTTCAGTGTAAACGACAAAATATTTTGGAAACAAGCTGCAGAATAAAAAAGAACCAACCATGATATTTCTAAAAGCAAACCAATGGTCCAAATGATTTGGGAAGATTCAGCCCTAATAATGAAGATATTCAGAGGTCACTGCCTGACTTAGCAAGTAAAGAGCACCACTAGAAACCTCACACATATTCACGTCTAGCTAATGTTTCCCATCCAACTCCTGATAGGACCCTCCACCCCAGCACCCTCTGCTCATACCCCGGTCCCTCCCCATTGTGGGCAAATGTCTCAATTTCAGAGATTCCCTGAAGTCCCCTCACAACACAGCATGGAACAGCAGAGATCAGAGCAGGAAACAGTGAACTATTCTGGTCTACACAGCAACAGTGAACTTGCAGAGATTTGCCTGGAACATCCTGCCTCTTTCTTTGAATAACAGGTCTGCCTGGAGGTCTGGTTAGTAGTAAGCCTTACTACTCCCCAAGGTTAAAGTGTGCTCTAGTCCTGGGCCAAACTTTTTACAGATCTTAGAAGTGGTTTGTAATCCCTTAGCATTTGTGCCTGCCTAGCAAGGGGGTTTTCACAACAAATAGCCCTAGGGGACAACCCACAATTCCAGCTCAGGCTGTTCAGCTGCCTGCCCCTCTCCTTGTGAGTAATGACCATGCACTTGCCAGGACCTAAATTCAGACCTTGCCTGAGCTTTCCTCACAACACTTGCCTTCCTCTTCCTGTAATCAAGGTAAATAACTTGCATAGCCCATTCCTTAGGTGCAGTGAAGATATCAATCTGACCCACAAGGAGAAGGGTGCCCAGGCTATTAGCTTTAAAGAGGGACTTTAAGAAGCAAACTTTTTGTTTTTTGGCTTCATGCTGGACTCAGGTTAATAGGAGTTCCCGTTCACAAGAAGATAAGTTCTTGATTTTGAAGTTAACCTTGGCAGACAGCCATTATTGGAAGAAGAGGACAATTGTCTTTAAGACATTATAATAAAACTCCTTTCTACATACACAACAAAATTCACCCTCTGTGTGAGATATGTTGACCTAGAGAACCTGTGCTAACACAACTGTTGTTTTTTTTTCCTCCACCTTGCCACTGAGGAAGCGATGCTGACTAACATGAGTGCTCAACAGTGTTTGTCCTCTGTTTCCTGGTTTTCTCTCGGGGTTGTTTCATATATAATCTGTTGGAAGGGAATTGTATGAAGCTGCAAAGCAAAACACATGTTTCCTAAAATCCCTCTTTAATGTCAAAAGCCTTGGAATCCTTCCACTGAAGGGCCAGCTTTATATCGCCCATGCAAGTCAAGTAACAGGTTATCTACCTTGATTTTAGGAAGAAGAAGAATGGGAAGTGATGTGAGGAATTCTTAAGCAAGCTATGAAGTCAGGTCATAATGAGTACAGGATCACTGCCCACAAAAGGGAGGAGAAAGCAGCTGAACAGCCTCAGTTGCCATGGTGTGTCCTCCTCCAGTGGGACAGATGGGAGTACAGAAGGATGGGGTTTTGGAGGACAGGCACAAATGCTATGGGAGTGCAAACCTGACCTGAGATATACGAAAAGTGTCGTCCAAGACTAGAAGCACACTCTAACATTTATTAGGGTAAGACTCACTGGTCAAACAAGGACCCCAGGCAGACCTGCCAGTCAGAGTAAGAGGAGGGCACTTTCTGGTGCCTTGTTGACATTTGTTTTGACTTAGCAGGCTTGAATGGTTCTCTGTGTCCTGCTTTGAGTGCTGCTCTTCGTTGCTGTAATCTCAAGTATATCCTGTTTTTGAGACATGTTGAGCACAAGGTCTCTGCCCATAATGAGGAGAATGTGGATGAGCAGTGGAGCTGGGGTGGTGGGTCCTCCCTGGTGCTGGATGGGAATCATCAGTCATATGTAGCCAAATGTGGCCACCTGTGAGGTCCCTTGTGGTGTTCAGCATTTGGTAAATAAGGTGGTGACCTCTGAATAACTTCACTACCAGGGCTGAATCTGCTCAAAACATTTGGACCAGGGACTTGCTTGTAGAAATGTCATGGGCAGGATGCCAAACTTGGACAGCCCTAGTTTCTCTTGATTCTTATACAAGTTCTGCCCTCAGCATTTACTATTTATGTATAAGATCCACCTGCAGTTTATTTTGTAGAGCTGTTAAAATGCATCTCATATATTGGGGCGAACTACCATATTATCCTGTGATGTAGAAGAATAGAAATTATAATGTAAAGGACTTGGAAGCTTAGGAAATAGTGACAGTCAGTAGCATTTATTTGATAGAGGACTACCTCAAAAACAACTTACAGATGAGTAGTATGCTAAGCAGGCAGGCTACTGAGTAGGATGCTAGGATTCACATATTTGTTCATTCTCCCTAGCAAGTGCTATTTTAATGTGTGAGTGATTTCTGACTACTTAGAGGGAAGTGTCAGGTGTCTGTTATGGATAAAATCTCATGTGTGTGTTTTGCTTGCTCAATTAAGCACAGCCACATTCTCTGTGACAATTACGTTTTGTGTTAAAGGTGCTTGTGGCAGTTCAGTCATAAACAGCAATTTACAATCACAAAAGAGATTCTTGTAAACTATACCTGAAAACAGGTCTGTTTAATCATTGATAATTTATACAAGACCGTTAATGCCTTGTATGTTTTCATTAATCTGGTGTCCATTTCATTTCTAGGAAATGATTTCTACTTATAGAATGTAATCCTGACGAACTTCATGAAGGTATTGATGCCAAAGTGGTGTGTCATCCTTAATGTCACAGAGCATTGTATTTGATTCATCACATTAATGCAGAGGTACAATGTACAATGATGGTCTTCTCTTTTATCTCTTATTTTTCTGTTATTGCACATAGATATTTTTCATATATTATATTCTGTTACCTTTCTCCTTACCCAACTCTTCCAGATTTTCCTACCTCATGCAACTCATTCAAATTCATAACGATTCATTCTTTTTCTTGTTATAGACTAAACTTGTAAACTATTATTAGTAGTAGTATTAGTATTAGTATTAGTATTGTTATGGTTATTAATTATAAAATACAAAAACCTGTAATAGGACAAAATGAAAAATAAACAGAGGAGAATAAGATAAAGAAAATGTCTAACAAATCTAAAAACACACAAACTCAAATTCACAAGAAGATATTACAAAAAAAAACAAAGTATAATCCAGCATTTACTTCAAAAGAAATTTGAGCTTAAAAAAAGCACAACAAAACAAATGAACACAAAAACCAACAAATATAAAAGTCCTGGAAAAGTATTATGAGACAAAGAACTGCCAACAAAGTCTTTGAGGTGTGTGTGTGTGTCTGTGTGTGTGTGTGTGTGTGTGTGTGTGAGTGTTTTCCATCTGATGCATGACAAAAGATTTGCCCTTTAGAGTAGTTTGAATACCCCATGAATATCCTATTATTGAGCACATCTCTGGAAAAAATAGATTCTTGTAAATCATACATGAAAGTAATTCTTTTAAATCATTTTTAACATAGACAGGAATTTTAATGTCTCATTTTACATTGGTCTGGTGGCAATTATGTTTCTAAAAATGATTTCCATATATAGGATGGCATCCCAAACAATTTCATGGGATAGATGTCATGGTATAGTGTCATCCTTTATTTCAGAAATCATTTTTTATAATATAAAACAATTAATATTGATTTTTGTAAATGACATCCAACTGGATTGGAATAGTGATATAGTTCCATTCCCCTCTGAATAGTGAAATCCCAATTTGAACAGAACCATGCAGGCCCTGTGCATGCTTCCACAGTCTCTGTAATTTCATATGTACATCTATCTCTTTTATTGTTTCATTTTATTTTTATTATTTCATTTTCTTCTTTTTTTCTTCTTTATTGTTTTAGAAGTCATGTTTTCCATGGTGGGTGTTCTCAATCCCCTCTGAAATGGACAATACCTCTACCTATACTGCCACAGTATTTCCTGAGTCCTGAGGCAAGTTTTCCAAATTCTTTCATATTCTCAAAACTGACTGCCTGAGGGTAATTTTACTTGTTCCTGTTACAAAAGGACAGCTCGCTGATGGTAGCTGATGTTTAAGTATAGCAGAATATCATTAAGAGTGATTTCACTGCTATGAGAACATATCAGAACATAAATAAATGCAAATTTACACAGTCATGTATATATATATATATATGCAAAAACGTACACATCCAGCAAAAATTAATGAGGTAAGAGGACATGTGCATTTTAGGAGTGCAGGGAGTGGTAAAATGGATGACTTAGAGACAGGAAATATAAACAAAAAGCAATTATATGACAATATTAAATATAAGCCACCGAATAATATTTAAAAAATAAAGATGAAAACAGTACTTTGAGAGAAAAATGACACTGACCTTCATCACCTGATATAAAAAAATAAAATTGAGTATGTATTTATATGTGCATGTTTGTGTGTATAATATTAAACTGCTATAGTCTTTAGTACACATATTTTGATACAATTTATGATGAGACCCTTCATCTAGAGTGATTTATGTGCCTCTCAAATTAACTAACCTTATTGTGGTAAAGGTCTTGTATGGGACATTTCCATTAGTAATTTTACACACTTAAATACTTTATTTTCATAATCATAAATTTCAAGAGCATAATATTTCAGGCACAACCTGTACCCCATTGGCCTTTTAATAAATGTTATCTTAATTGTATGTTATCTGATATTCTTAACATAGTTCTAGTTCATTGTAAAGCTATTCCAATGCCCAGAGCTTCTGTGTTGTCATAGGCAATATTGTCACTGTGCTTCACACTCTGCTAAGACTCAGTCTTGTTTCACTTTTCATATCAGTGCCTTTATTGCATCAAGTGTCTATGAAATTCCAAATTTCAACAGAGGCATTTTAACATTAAGGGTAAGTCTTAGATTCTGTTGCTCAAAACAAAAACAAAAACAAGAAAAACACCATGATCAAGAGACACATGTGAGAAAAGTGTTTATTTTCCTATGTACTTTGGTCACAGTATACTGAATGAAACCAAGGCATGAAATTAGATGCAAGCACTCCATGAAAGCATGTGGAACAATGTTGATTACTGGTTTCATGTCCATGTTGTCTGTAGTCCTCTTTCTTATAGCTTCAAAAACAACTCAGCTAGAGGGGTACTGTACACAGTTAGTACCATCACCTTATATTAATAATTAATTAAGTATATGAGTTACAAACAAAGCTACAGATTAAAATGATGGTAGCCATTTCTCAGTTGAGATTCCCAGTTCTCAATATCATCATGACTGATGACTCTGGATTTACGAATGAAACCACTTTGCACCAAACATTGTTAATTGGTGTCACAATGGACAGTGATGTCCTAGTTGTAAGCTCAAATTTGTATATTATGTAAAATTTTCCTTTGACTAATTTCTACTTTGGTTAAGACAAATTAAAATATGATGAGAATCATCTAACATTTTCATACTATGAAAGTTTCAATGAAGCAATTTATCTTTGTACTTCTGTATAATATTTGAATCTGGTCTAACTAAAATAACATAACACTTTGGGACAAAGATACACCCTAGCAACCCTGCACTAGAAGCCAAGATGGAGAAGACCTCGACAATCACCATGATCTTACCCCTGGAGCTATGGTACACAGGGAGGAAGGTGATCCAGACACTGCAGAAGACCAGCATGCTGAAAGTTAGGAACTTGGCTTCATTGAATCTATCAGGAAGGTTCCTAGCCAGGAAAGCTACAGTGAAGCTCCCCAGAGCCAAGGAACCCAAGTACCCCAGGACAACATAGAAGGCAATGACTGAGCCTTTGTTGCAAATAATGACAGTCTTCCCATGTTCAGATTGTATATCTCTGTCAATAAAGGGAGGAGATGTTGCCAACCAGATGCCACAGAGAACAATTTGGATCAGGGTACAAATGGGAATGACCAAGTTACGTGCCCCAGATGTCAGCATCCCTCTCATTCTTCTCCCTGGAGTAATGAGCTTGAAAGCCATGACCACAGTTAATGTTTTGGCCAACACTGTAGAAACAGCCACTGTGAAAAATACTCCAAATGCAGTCTGCTGCAGGATGCAGGTGGCCTGGTTGGGATGTCCAATGAAGAATAATGAGCAGAGAAAACAGAACACTAAAGAGATGAGCAGGATATAACTGAGAATGAGATTATTGGCCTTCACAATTGGAGTATCCTTGTACTTTACAAAAATGAAAAGTACTACAATTGTGATGGCTGAGAAAGACATAGCAGTGGAGCCTAGAGCAAGCCCCAGTGGATCTTCATAAGCCAGAAATGACACAGCTCTTTGGTGGCAGTGGGTTTGCTCCAAGTTGGCATACTTATCATCTGGACACCTCACACATTGTTCCATATCTGCTAGAGAAAAATAAACACTTATAATATATGATAACTATGTAGTTAATGATTGTGTATTTGTATTATTCAAAGGATATATCAATAAATAATTTGGTTTTGAGCATCTAATCCATTCCTTCTTACTGTAGGGACCACTGACTTAAGATTGCTTTCTAGTTACCTATGTTTTCTGGTAAAATAAAACACCATTATAAAGAATGGAACAGAAAAAAATATTATTCATTAAACAAAAAAGAAAGAATAATTTGATACAAAATAATATGCACAATCTCATATTTAATAATTCAAACCAAAAATTCACTATTCAAAGAAAAGGGTAGTGTGCAGATATAGTTGTTGATGTCAGTTGTTGAAAAGTATTATGCACTATGTTTGCTATTTTATGTTGTGCCTTTTCTCTGTATCTTTTATAGGAATCAGAATATACAACTCCTTATGCAAGTGCTGTTTGCCTAAAGGAATATTTTTGTTCTTGATGCTCTGTGCTGCATAGTTTTTTCTTTAAAACCTGGGATGGACACATGTTTGTCCTCCTAAATGTATTCTGCATAGTATAAAATCAGTAAGCATCATAATGTGAGAGCAATGTATTGTTTGTAGAAGATACTGCAGGTTATTTGCGAGATCCAAAAGAGGTTTACATTATTTAACTGATTAAGTTCTAAAACATGGAGATTTTAGAACTTCACTTTCCATGTAGGCCATATCATAGTTGTAGTTTGGAAAGAAAAGTATTCAAATTCAGCATTTCTTTCTGCATGCAAGCATGTACCTGTGTCATTGGAAACCTCATTTTCTGAGCACTGAACACAATCAAAGCAGCAGTTTGCTGTTTCTTTCTGATGAATTTTCCTAAATCCGGCACTACATGGCTCACTACACATGGAGGAGGGAATCTGAAACAATATATAAATATTATATGTGAGTGAGAGAGTGTGTGTGCGAGTGTATGTGTATGTATCAGTGTGTGTACTTCATGTATACATAATATATATAATGACACACAGATTGATATATCTGGCATTAACAGATATGGCTATAAATATTCCTCTGTTTACCAGTATTTCTTAGCAATTTCAGGCATATTATTATTTTGTATTTCCCTGCAGTGCGCCAAATGTCACACAATATTATTTACATCATGTAATATTATATATGTAAAGTTAAGGTTGTATCAATTTAAAACTTTTACTCCCTAAACTGATTAATCCAAGAGGAATGCTTATGTGGCATCATTTTTTTTCTATCATGATTTATAAATAATAAAAGCAGAATACTGAAACATATGGAGAAATAATTTGGATATATCAAGAAAGAGTTAATTGATGAATATGAACCAAATATGCTATATAATACTGTCCTGAAATTAATGAAGTTTAAGACAAATCCTTCAATATCCTATCCCTTCCCCTAATTCCCTTCTTTTATGAGACACTCTAGCATTCCCCTATACTGGGGCATCAAGCCTCCACAGGACCAAGGGTCTTTCCTCCCAATGATGTCAGACAAGTCAATTCCCCCACAGAAGAGGTGACACCAGGAAGTGTGATAACAAGTAAAATGTAAGTAAATAAAATAACAGATAAAAATATATAAATAAAAAGAAAACCTTGAATCTGGAGAAAAATATCTACTAATGAATACATGCTATACTTAATTAGGCTATAAATATGCTCTCAAAGAATAAGAAAATTCAATGTTATACATATAGTTACAAGTTTTTAATTATATATATATATATATATATATATATATATATATATATATATATATATATATATATATTCCTGTGTTGTGGTAGATAGGCATGTGTGTACAACTGAACATGGAATGTAGAGGCCTTTGATTCCTAAGATCAGATTTACATGAAGTTGAAAGTTATCAGAGTTTGGTGCTTGTAACTGAGAATGGTCTTCTCAAAGAGGAGCAATTGGTCTTAACCACAGAGATAGTACTTCAGTTATTCATATTTAAAATTTTAGGTAACTAGAAAAAAATGAAAATTGTAGTATACCAACCGAATTTCCTCCTATGGACCACTCCACGTCTTCAGATATATGAAGATTTTGTATCTGTGAGATACAAGGAAAATAGCTTCCTATTTTCACTTTTAATCCAAAGTCTTGTGGAAAATTCCAAATGATGAAAATGTCATATTCTGTACATTTATTTTCCCTATGCTTCATGTTCACCAGTTCTCCAACAGGGTTAGTAAATACCCTGGCCTTCAGCAAGGAAGACATCTAAATGAAATCCATTATTAGATGCTTATATATGTGTATCAATAAAGAGAAAGCAAAATTGAGAACTTCCTCTAATTTCTTAATGACTTTCACAAAATACAGCTGTATAGAAGTAATTTCGTGTAGTAAAATACAATATACCTCTATGAAACTGAAAATTTATACAACTTATATTAATGTTCAATTGTATAATGTACTAGGATAGATGATTAGCATATAGTAAGTAACATGGTGTGTTTGATTGTGTTTGAATGTGGGCGTGTGTTCATGTTTGTCAAAAATACAGTTTTAAAAATGAAGAGATGCATGTGAAAATGAAGGGGAATTCTGAATGTGTGAAAATAAAGAATGCCTGTTGGTCTTTCATGTATAGACTGTAGAAAATATGAGATAAACAGAAAATAAATAACATAATAAATATACAGTCTTATTCATTTGTGGTTTTGTAAATCATTGTTAATTTAAATGAGTAATTATTAGTTACATCATAGGTACTGAATCTTGAGATATTACTCTTTAGTAAAATATTCTGGTCTAGTCCACACATAAGGATTTTATTATGAAACACTTGGCTCCCATTCTAATTTTTGAACTCATTTGGTGAAATGTTGAGACATGTTTTCACAAAATTCACTGATAACATGAAAAATTATTGTTTCCTATTAAATGTTTTCCTTGTGCATGATATCCATCCATGTGCAAGATTAATTAGGGGTTTTTGCAATGTAGAAATATGTACATTGAGAGAATAATCTCTAACAAATGTACAAGTGTTCCTCCGGGTCCATTTAAAAGATCACATTGATATATCTAAACATAATGAAATATAAGAAACTGCACCTGCTGACAGCCAATGGATATTGCTTTGGTTTCTGTCATTTTCTGAGACTCTACTTGTTGAACAATTAGTTCATGGTAGGTGTGGGCCACAGCATATACAGCATTATACAAATTGTAACCTTCTTCACTCAGGGCAATGTCATATTTGTGTTGTGCTGTCCATTCCAATGTTTTGTTGAATTTAAAATGTTCCATTTTATTGCTGCTCTTAGAGATTGAACAATTAAAGTAATTCCACTCCAGTATAGACTCAGAAATGTTTACTGGGTATTTGTCAGTGTTCATAGTTTGCATAAAATTCCTAAATTTAGCAATCTCACCTATGTGGTGTACAAAAGCGACAGTCCCATGGAAGAAATCAAGGCTGAATTCCTTTTTATTTGTGATAACATCCCATTGTGAAGTTGTGATCCAGATCCTCTGAGGACCTAAATACTCCCATCTTCTAATGCTGAATTCTAAAGTAAAGTACCTCTCACCATAAACAATAACAATCTTTGCCAAAGATGTCATGATTTGTTTTTCGTTTATCATAGCCTTTGTAATGTATGGCTGCAAGGCTTCTGGAACCACATTCACAAAAGCCAAACAGATCCCATGCCTTTGCATTTCTTCTCTTAAATCTGAGAGAAACTGAATTCCCTGGTCATCATCTGAGATGACCACTCCTATCCAAGCCCATCTAAAGTAAAGCAGCAAGGAGACCATTCCATGGGACAAATGTGTGTCCTTGGTGGCTATCTGATGGACATAGGGAAACTGGTCCTGGTCACTTAGGTTAGGATTAAATGGTCCAAAGAAAACCTAAAGGATATAGAACAGAGGTGAAACATCCACATGAGGACTATGATTATTAGAATATTTGATATTACATACACATAATGTTACTCACCTTTGTAAACTCCTCTCAAGGATAGTATGATTATACTCTAAATATTATATTAAATATATTATAAATATTAAATATATATATTTATTTACTAGTCTATTTCTGACAAGTCTGAATTTCCTAGTATAGGGTTTTGCATGTTTTTTCCAGTACATTTATGTTTTGATTAATTAATTCCTTATTATATCTATCTCTGTATAAATTGTTGAGTCCTTCAGTGTTACACATTCATACCTGTGGTGTCCTAGAATGAATTGCCAGTTTTAAGGATGTTTTCCATGATGGTCCTGTAAGGTCTATATGACAAATTTGATATTTTCCACAGATAAAATTAATAAAATGCACAACATCATTTTTTGGTGAATATAATATATCCAGAACTTGCAATGTATCTTCACACAGACCAATGATGGAGAATATCAAAGTCATGTTTGGTAAAAGATAAGGATTCTTGTTGATCTCATCAATAACAAAAATCAATACCAGAAAAAACTCATGTCTTCTTGATGGTATTCTAAAACAAGGCACAGTGATGAATAAGGGGGATGCTTGAAACATAAAATATCAATTGCAGTAAAGTTTGTACTATGGGACATGCTAAACTTCTAAATAAATGTCTGGATATAAGCTTCATAAATGAGGGATCTGTAGAGCTTAATGCAATTTAAGAATTTCGAGACATAGGGCATTATATGATAGGATATGATGAGATATGATGTTACATAATATATTTTGTATTTGAGTAAATCAATAATGAGTTTGATCTACCTCTTAGTGCCATCCTTGAACTATATCGCAGTCCTATTGAATAAGACGCCATGAAATAATATTGGAGATGTAATCCAGCAGATACATTTTGAATTTTTTTAAACTACATATAAAATATACAACATATTTTCCTTATTTTTTATTATTTAAAACCAGTTTATACATCAATCATCTTAATAATATTGTGTACTTTGAGAAGAACATCATACATCAAAACTTTTGTTTAACATTTATACTTATATCTTTTCATACCTTGAAATTATCATTAATGAGTACTTAACCATGTGTATAACTGAGGATTCTTTAGCTAATGTTGAGAATTAAATTATTTCAAAATATGTATGATTTTTTTTTGTTTTTTCAAGACAGGTTTTCTCCGTATAGCACTGGCTGTCCTGGAACTCAATCTGTATACCAGGTTGGCCACAAGCTCAGAAACTCACCTGCCTCTGCCTCCCAAGTGCTGGGATTAAAGGTGTGTGCTACCACTGCCCAGCAACTTATATGATATTATTTGTGAATTAGGCATAGAAAACAAGCATAAAATGTTAATACCTGAACCCCTAAGGATTATATGGTTACACTCTCAAAAATTGTCCATATTATTGAACACAAAACAAACTTCAGTAGATACAGGACTTTGAATTAATCCCTATGGGACTACCATGGATTTAGGCTGGTATTAAATAATGAAAATAACAACAGAAAGCCCACATATACTTGGAAGCTTAACAACTATCTACTCTATGAAAACTTGGTCAAAGAATTAATAAAGAAATAAATCAAAGGTTTTTTTTTAATTCAATGAATATAAAAGAGTGGCAGATCCAAAGTATAGTAAATAATGAAAGCAGTGCTAAGAGAAAACTCATAGCTCTGAGTGCCTCCATAAAGAAAATGGTGAGAACATACACTAGTACCTTAACAGCTCATCTGAAAGCTGTAGAAGAAAAAGAAACAAATATACGAAAGAGGAGTAGACAGAAAGAAATATTCAAACTCAGGGATGAAATCAACCAAGTAGAAACAAAAAGAACTCTACAAAGAACCAAGAAAACCAGGAGCTAGTTCTTTGAGCAACTCAGCAAGATAAACACTTAGCCAGACTAACCACAAGGGACAGAGATCATATTCAAAATAACACAATCACAAATGAAAAGGGAGACATAACAACAGAAAGTGAGGAACTTAAAAAAAATCTTAGGATCTTACTATAAATGCCTATATTAAAAAAAAAACTCACAGAGAAAAAGTAGAGAGGTGATTAGAGAATGGGTGGAAAGAAGAAGGTTTATGGGACATATAGGGAGGGGGTATCTGGGCAAGGGGAAATCATTTGGAATGTAAACAAAGAATATAGAAAATAAAAATATAAAAAAAAACTCAAAGAAGTGGAGTAAATAGATTAATTTCCTAGACAGAAACCTGGTGACAAAGATAAATCAGGATCAGGTAAAATATCTAAAGAGTCCCAGAGTATTTAAGGAAATAGAAGCAGTCATTAGAAACTTCTCTATCAAAAAACAAAGCCAAGGTCCAGATGATCTTAGTTCAGAACTCTATCAGACTTTCAAAGAAGATCTAATAGCATTTTACACTATTCCATAAAATAGAAACAGAAGGAATACTACCAAATTCTTTCTATGAAACTACAGTTACACTGATACTTAAACCACAAAAAGACACGGTAATAAAGAAAACTACTCACCAATTTCCCTTGTGAATGTCTATGCAAAATTACACCATAGTATACCCACAAACCGAATCCAAGAACACATTTAAATGATAATCCAACAAGAACAAGTAGGCTTAATCTCAGGGATTCATGGATGGTTCAATATGGAAATGCATCAACATAATACAAAATATAATCAAATTAAAAAATTAACAACCAACATGACCATCTTCTTAAATGGTGATAAATCATTTGACAAAATTCAACACCTCTGCATGGTAAAAGTGGTACAAAGATGAAAAATTCAGGGTCCGTACCCAAACATAGTAAAATATGCAGCAAACAAATAGCCAATATCAAACTAAGTGGAGAGAAAATTGAAGCAATTCTACTAAAATTAGGCACTAAATTAGACTGTCTTCTTGCTCATTATCTATTCAATATAGTACTTAAAGTTCTATCCAGAGCAAGTAAACAACAAAAGGAGGTGGAAGGGGTAAAATTTAGTAAGGAAGAAGTCAAAGTATCACTATTTGCAGATGATATGATAGTATAGTTAAGTGACTCCAAAAATTGCACCAGAGAACTCCTTAACCTGATAAACAACTTCAGAAAAATGTCTAGATAGAAAATTAACTACAATAAATCAGTAGCCTTCCTCTACACAAAGGATTAAAAGGCTGAGAAGGAAATTAGGGATCAACAACCTTCACAATATTATCAATATAAAATGCCTTGGTGTTACTCTAACAAAGAAAGTGAATGATCTGTATGACAAGACTTCAAGTCCCAGGAAAAGGAATCAATGAAGACCTCAAAAGGTGGAATGGTTTCCCATGCTCATGGACTGACAGGATTAATATATTAAAAATGAACATACGGATTTGATGTAATCCCCATCAAAATTCCAAACCAATTCATAAGAGTTAAAAAGAGCAATGTGCAAATTCATCTGGAATAACTAAAAACCCAGGATAGTGAAAACTATTCTCAGTAGTAAAAGAACATGTGCGGGAGTCATGGTCTCTAACCTTACACTGTATTACAGAGCATTAGCGATGAAATCTGTTTGGTATTGGTAAGAGTCAGGAAGATTGTTCAATGGAACAGAATTGAAGTTTATGAAATTAAAACACACACACACACCTATTGTCGTTTGATCTTTGATAAAGGAGCTAAAATCATCTAGTGGAGAAATAAAAACAAACAGACAAAAGCAAAAAACAACCCCCCCCCCAGCATTTTCAAGATATGATGTTGGTTCAACTGGTGGTCAGTATGTAGAAGAATGCAAATTGATTAATTCTTATCTCCCTGCACAAAGGCCAAGTTCAAATGGATCAAGGATCTCCACATAAAACCAGATACACTGAATCTAATGGAAGAGAAACTAGAGAAGATCCTCGAACACATATGCACAGGGAAATTTTTCCTGAGCAGAACACCAATGGCTTTAGCTCAAAGATTACAAATAGAAAAATTGGTCCTCATAAAACTGCTGTCAATAGAACAAAACTGCAGCCAAGAGATTTAGAAATGATCTTATGAATCATACAAATGATAGAGGGCTAATATCGAATATATACAAAGAACTCAAGAGGTTAAACTCTAGAGAAACATATAACCCTGTTAAAATGAGGTACAGTGCTAAATTAAGAATTCTCAGTGGAGGAATATCAAATGGCTGTGAAACACCTAAGGAAATTCTCAGCATCCTTAAACATCAGCAAAGTGCATATCAAAACAACCATGAGATTCCACCTCACACCAGTTAAGCTAAGATCAAAAACTCGGGTGACAGCAGATGCTGGAGAGGATGTGGAGAAAGAGAAACACTCCTGCACTGCTGGTGGGATTGCAAGCTGGTGCAAGCACTCTGGAAATCAGTCTGGCATATCCTCAGAAAACTGGGCATAATACTACCAGAGGACCCCACTATACCACTCCTGAGCATATACCCACATTACACACCAGCATGTAATAAGGACACATGCTCCACTATGTTCATAGCAGCCTTATTTATAAAATCCAGAAGCTGGAGAGAACCCAGGTGTCCCTCAATAGAAGAATGTATACAGAAAAGGAGTTACATTTTCACAATGGAGTGGTATTCATGTATAAAAAAAGACTAAATTCATGAAATTTGCAGGCAAATGGATGGAACTAGGAAATAGCATCCTGAGTGAGGTAACCTAGACACAAAATTACACACATGGTATTCACTCATTGGTAAATGGATATTAGCCCAATAGCTCACTATATCCAAGATACTATTCACAGACCAAATGAAGCTTCAGAAGAAGAAAGACCAAAGTATGAATGCCTCAGACCAAAGAATGAAGGAAAGGCCATTGAGAGACTGCCTCAGGATCCATTCCATATGCAGTCATTCAAGCCAGACACTATTGCAGATGCTAAGAATTGCTTGTTGACAGGAGTCTGATCTAACTGTCTCATGAGAGGCCCTGCCTGAATCTGAAAACACTGGGATGAATGTTCATAGACAAACATTGGATTCAGCATGGGTTTCCTAATGGAAGTTTTAGAAAAAGGACTGAAGGTGCTGAAGGACTTTGCAACCTCATAAGGAGAACAACATACTAACCAAACATGCCCCTCATACTCCCAGGGTCTAAACAAACAAACAAACAAACAAACAAACAAAAAAGTGTACACATGGAAAAAACCATTCCTCTGATTGCATATGAAGCAGAGGATGACCTTGTAGGGCTTCATGGGAAAAGAGGCCCTTGGTCTTGTGAAGACTTGATACCCTATTGTAATTCCAGGGCAGTGAGGTGGCAGTGGGTGGTTGTTGGCAGGAATACTCTCATACAAAAAAGGAAGGATGGATGAGATATGGAGTTTCTAGGGGGGAAACAGGAACAGGGAAAACATTTGAAATGCAAAAAATGAAAATACCCAATAAAAGAAAACACACACACACACACACACACACATATTAAAAAGCCCTTATGTGATAACACTTGGTATTGTGTGAGTATTTTTAAAATGCATTAAATACCTGTGTATATTGTCTAACAATCAGTATACTGAAAAATGAATATCTTTGTTACAAGGAAAATGATTTTTGGAAATTAGAATATGTTACACATTTTAAAACAGAATAAACTTTTTGTAGTTAAACATTAAGAACATACTAAGTTCATGCACAGTGAGAAAAATTATCCATAATATATCGATTAAGTTTATAAAACATTTTAATATTTTCAAATGTTAAGATTCATAAACAGAATTATTATTTTAACATATATTTCATTTAAATTACCTATCCATTTCAAAGTACAAAAAATTATATAATATACCACATACCTAGATTTTTATCTTTTCTGCTATTTTACCCATTAAATTAATGTTAAGTTTAGTGTGTTGTTACTATGTCAATTTCTTAAAAAGTATCAGATTTCTCTTAACACCTCAGTCTTCCTTATCCTTTCAGATCCATTAAGTGATGTCTGAGGAACCGCCAGACTGATTTCCAGAGTGGTTGTACCAATTTGCAATCCAACCAGCAGTGGAGGAGTGTTCCTCTTTCTCCACACCCTCTCCAACACCTGCTGTCTCCTGAATTTTTAATCTTAGCCATTTTGACTGGTGTAAGATGAAATCTCAGGGTTGTTTTGATTTGCATTTCCCTAATGACTAATGAAGTTGAGCATTTTTTAAAATGCTTCTCCGCCATCCGAAGTTCTTCAGGTGAGAATTCTTTTTTTAACTCTGTACCCCATTTTTAATAGGGTTGTTTGATTTTCTGGAGTCTAACTTCTTGAGTTCTTTATATATATTGGATATTAGCCCTCAGTCTGATGTAGGATTGGTGAAGCTCTTTTCCCAATTTGTTGGTTGCCGATTTGTCCTTTGCCTTACAGAAACTTTGTAATTTTATGAGGTCCCATTTGTCAATTCTTGATCTTAGAACATACGCTATTGGTGTTCTGTTCAGAAACTTTCTCCCTGTACCGATGTCCTCAAGGGTTTTCCCCAGTTTCTTTTCTATTAGCTTCAGAGTGTCTGGATTTATGTGGAGGTCCTTGATCCATTTGGAATTGAGCTTAGTACAAGGAGACAAGTATGGATCAATTCGCATTCTTCTACATGCTGACCTCCAGTTGAACCAACACCATTTGTTGAAAAGGCTATCTTTTTTCCATTGGATGTTTTCAGCCTCTTTGTTGAGGATCAAGTGGCCATAGGGCACCTCACTTCCAGAAGATCCTGCTATACCACTCCTGGGCATATACCCAGAGGATTCCCCACCATGTAATAAGGATACATGCTCTACTATGTTCATAGCAGCCCTGTTTATAATTGCCAGATGCTGGAAAGAACCCAGGTATCCCTCAACAGAAGAGTGGATGCAAAAAATGTGGTATATCTACACAATGGAGTACTATTCAGCCATTAGAAACAATGAATTCATGAAATTCTTAGGCAAATGGATGGAGCTAGAGAACATCATACTAAGTGAGGTAACCCAGACTCAAAAGGTGAATCATGGTATGCACTCACTAATAAGTGGATATTAACCTAGAAAACTGGAATACCCAAAACATAATCCACACATCAAATGAGGTACAAGAAGAAAGGAGGAGTGGCCCCTTGTTCTGGAAAGATTCAGTGAAGGAGTATTCGGCAAAACCAGAACGGGGAAGTGGGAAGGGGTGGGTGGGAGGACAGGTGAAGAGAAGGGGGCTTACGGGACTTTCGGAGAGTGGGGGGGCTAGAAAAGGGGAAATCATTTGAAATGTAAATAAAAAATTATATCGAATAATAAAAAGTGATGTCTGAGCACAGAGATCTTCTCTCTATAAGAAAATTGATCATCTGTCCCAGAACAGTTAGCAGTTCATTTGTTATTATTAGCTATTATCTCTCATGAGGAGTAAATATACCAAACATGTTCTTTGACTATATTTGCATTTTTAATTGACTGTTTGGAGATAAGATTTTACTTCTAAACCTGAAACATATATTGATACAGTTCATATTTGTGAATTTAAACCTTATTATGCTTCTTAAAAGTGTCACCAATGAGAATTTCCTCTGTGTTTTTCCAATGAGTTATGGAGAAATATAGAAAACATCAGAAATGAATTTCATACTAACCTAACACAGAAGAATAATAAGGTGAAGCAACCATCACTATCAAAGTGTACTGTGTATTGTGACTACCAAGTGGAAAACATATTCTTTAAATACCAAAGACATAAAATTGAATGAGAGATGCAATGAGTGTCAAAGACATAAAAACACAGAAAATCTTGGTTCATGAAAGAAAGAAGTTCCAAGCAGATTGATTAGTTTTAGGTGAGTAATTTCAACATACCTTCCTGCATGATCTGCAGGCAAAAAGGATAACATCTCACCCTTAGGATATCAGACACTGAGGACAGCTTCTAATCCAAAAAAAGATCATTTATTCTCCTAGATTTTCTTTAATGTTATATTTATGTCATTGTTAATTGAAATATTAACTATCTATCTGATACTGAGGTTAAGCTTAATCTGTGTCTGGGTATTAGTATAATTGGATCAAAATATTATTCTGGTAACAGAATATGAAGCCTGGCTTTCTTTATCCACATTAAGTGTCAAGTACAGAATT
The DNA here is from genome assembly GCF_947179515.1 of Apodemus sylvaticus. Lineage (NCBI taxonomy): Eukaryota > Metazoa > Chordata > Mammalia > Rodentia > Muridae > Apodemus > Apodemus sylvaticus. The sequence goes on from NC_067490.1 coordinate 54,993,295, forward strand.
GCAGGAGCGACTCACTTAATGACTATTTTACAAAGCAAAATATATGTATACTCACAAGTATATATGTAATGTTATAATGTAATCAGGTATAGTAGACCAACACATATAAAAATATTTCAATGAATGAATGTATGCCAAACGTTGGAAACCAAAATTAGATGACATTTTCATGAACATTTGGATGAATGCTAATATAGGAATTGTTGACAGGAACTTGAATATAGAAAGTGATGCAGTCTCTTCATATTGAACTCTTGCTTAATGTGGGAATTGTGGATTCAAAGCAGATGAAAAGGCATCTTTCAACATCTGATATCAACAAAGACTGAACAGAGAGAATCCGACTCATTTTTCAGCATTGTGAACTGCAGCCCAAAGAATTAAAGCTAAACTAAAGTGTGACACATTTGACAGTATTAACATAGTGATTAGTGTAATAATTTTCTGTGTTTCCTCAATTTAGCAGGGAGGAACCAGAGAGAACCCCACAGTTTGTGTACACAGCTAAATATTTCTAATTAATCCCATTGATGGAGAAATAAAGTTAATTGCTTACCTAAAATCAAAAAATTTATGAAAAAATGTGACTTTAATTGGTACCTCCATTGTCCAAAAAAGTAAACCACACTCACTTACCAAATCTTCATTATCTTCATTATTCTTTATCCTCCAAAAGCAAATGGATTCAGTCAAACAGCACAAAATAAGAGAAAACTTCAGAAACAAAAATAAAATAGTGAAAGCACACAGCTTCTTCATGTTGGCTAGGATCTCAGATGTAGCAGTTGTGAAATCCGTGTCCAATGTAGGCAAACATCACACACATATTTACACCCATGTGTCTGTTTTAAATCTACTGCTTTCTGGACATTCACTTAATTACATTCAATAGTTCTCTTCAATTAATCCTATGTCATGCTCCCTGGATACATCAGGAAAATTCTGGCCTCAAGTTCTACACCTGAGGTCTGAAAACTTTTGATCAAAACATTTCTGAAAAAATAATTTGGAAATCATGTTCTCTATGAGCAGCTGCAATGATTTCATTCATATGCGTGACATAATTCCCAAGGACAATCTTCTCCTGGGCAGCTTGGTCCAGACTACGTGTCAATGGCTATATAAATAAACACAGTGGATTTCACCAGAACTTCCATAATTAGAAAAAAGTTGAGACAGTCATAAATGTTCTATATCATTCAGAGTTTGAGTTTAATCATGGGACATTATGTCTTCCATTGTCTAGTGGAAGGAAGGGAAGTCTCACAGGTAACACTGAGTCTGGAGTTGAGCATGCTCTCTGATTTTCATATACTATTGTATGTTAGTCATGTTTACAAAACTTCTTCAAACTTCCTGTGATTCTTGATACCTGGAGAACATGTAATTCTTCTAAATCCAATAATGCCTGGAATAATACAGATTCAAAGCTCATCCTGTACCTGTGCAGACAATCAATGAGTCAAAATGCTGATCTCTTGTCTGATAATCAGTCCCTGGCAGTCAATGATATTTGATGAAACACTGCTGATTGATGATTGATAAGAATTTCATACATTTTACTCAAAGGAATGAAAGAATTTAGGTGTCATTTTTGACAGAGAATTTTATCGATAATGTTAGTAAATTCCTTCTATTTCCATGCATGTCTAGTTGGTATTTGTTTATAAACAGTCCTGTCTTGGATTATATCCAAACAACACAGATTTATGTCTGTTATGCTAATTTATGTAACTTAGTTAGATTACGATGAGTGACACAGATGGAGCATTGAATTTGATTTGAAAATTTTGAACTACCATATTTTTCCCCTTAATATCCACACTGAGTGCAGTGGACTCTTTTCTTCTTTTTCTTCTTTAAATGTATTCTCTAATCTACTTTTTACAGTCCAGTTTTTAACCACATCATTGTCCATCCTCTGACTGTTTCATATTCCAACCCCTCCCACTGACAACCCATAGCCAAGAGGATGTCCCCAATCAACTATGACCCCAAAAGACCTGCCCACTCACTGGAGCCCCAAGTCTCTTGATGATTAGGCACATCTTCCCTGACTGACTTCAGACCCAGCAGTCCTCTACTGTATAGTATTGTGGGCCTCATATGAGCTGGTGTATGCTGGCTGGTTAGTGGCTCAGTTTCTGAGAGTGTGCCAGGTTGAGTCTGCTGGTTTTCTTATTAGGTTGCCTTTCTCCTCAGTTCCTTTCAACTTTCACCTAATTCAACAACAGGCGTCAGCCACTTCTGTCCATTGGTTGGGTACAAATATCTGCTTCTGACTCTATCAGATGCTTGCTAGGCCTTCCAGAGTGCAGTCATGATAGGTCCCTCTTTGGGTCACCAGAGACTCAGTAATAGTGTCAGGGCTTGGGGTCTCCCTCTTAGCTAGATCTCAATTTGGGCCTATAACTGGACCTCCTCATCCTCAGGCACCTCTCCACTGTTGTTGTTGTTCTTTCAAACAAATAAATTTTGGGGTCAGAGGTTTTGACTATTGGATGGCAACCCCATCCCTCCACTTGATACCATGCCATTCTACAAATTCTCTCTCCTCTCGGTAGGCATTTCATCTAAGTGTCTCTTACCTCTCAACTCTCTGGTACATTCTAGAGTGTTGCCCCACCTCCTACCTCCTGATGTTGTAAGACCCCAAAAACCGAGGGTGCCCCAGCACCCCACACCCCGGAAGGCGACACCCAAACCACTCGCGACAAACGGTCTCAATGCAATAGCATGAGAATGTCTTTATTCCAGAATTCTTGGTTCCATAGCCATCCACCATGCAGGGTCAGAGGACTATGGACCACAAGTGCTGAATTGAGACAGCTTTTATAAGTTTATAACAAAGCCCGCGAATCACAAATCAATCATTTCTTAGCATGGAGAGCCCGTGAAATGGGAGCCAATTGATTTGTACCACTCCATAGTGTTTAGGCCAATCAGTTTAAATTATCAGAGCCAGCGCTCAGTGGACCAATTAGTTTTCTATAATGTCTACAGCTGAGTGAACTCCTGCTTAGGGGTAATGTCATAAGTTTACAGAGCAAGATAAGCTTAGCCCATTTCCAGTTACCCTATGGGGCCAGGATCACCTATTCAAGGCCTTTCTGCTAGGTCTAAGCAAAGGGCGGGTTCTAGAAGGTGACCTTTTACCTAGTTTCTAACAAAAAGAGATAGCATTTTAAACTACTGATTTCTAGGGGTCATTAGAATTAGGCTGTATTATTTTCTATCCTTTCATTCCCCAGTTCTTTTCTTGGTAAATTCTAATCTTAGAACTATAGAACTAAATCTCTGACTATATATTCTGGATTGTCCTGCCCTAATCTCTGATAGTTGGCATAGCATAAGAATCTGCACAGCACTTATATGTTTCTCTAATAAAAGCTATTAACCGGTTAGTCACACAGGTTCCAATTGTAAGCAAAAGGAGTAAAATTACAAAGAGTCTCATCAAAACAGAAAGAAGGATGGTGAAGAGTACAAGATAAGGGCTTTTCCACCGAGACTCAAGATATTCTGCACAGTAGCGTCTAACGTAGACCAAATCTCCAAATTGGAAGTGATGTGGAACTTGTAAGGCTCTTTCTCTTGAGTGGGACTCCCAGAGCTGCTTCCACACTTGCTGTCTCACCCACTCGAGGGGCTTGAGCCTAGAGAACAAAAGCCTGAAGTAAAAAGGGTAGGAGAGCTATCTAACCATTAATATCAGTCTCTGTGGTTAATTTGGTGAGGGTTTCTTTCATCAGGGTTCCAGCAACAGTTCTTGAAGCCTTTTTATACAGATCCAGTCACCTATCTGGAAGCAGTGAGGAATCTCTAGCATGCCTGGAGCTTTTAAGCAAATCTCATATTGTGGGATACCTCCTGGAAGGGCCCAGTGAACACCAAGGGAGTTGGGGTATCAAAGAAGATATCTAGACTGGTCAGGTTAAAATAGTAGGGGCTCTTCAGAAACAAGGGGAGAGGCACCACTCAGCCTGAACCAGTCTCTAAGGCCAATTTAGTTAAGGTCTCTCATAGGGTTTTGTTTATTCTCTCTATCTGCCTTGAGCCCTGGGAACAGTACATTGAATAATGTTTCCAATTAGTCCCTAATATCTCTGTTAATTTCTGACTTACCTTAGAAACAAAAACAGAACCATTATCTGATCCAATTACCTTGGGCACTCTGAAATTTCTTCTAACCTTGACAGCTGTTTCCTGCTTCAATCTATCTAGATCAAAGTATCTATACCATATTCTCCTGTCCTTTTATAAAATCTCTTAATATATTTTAGGCTGTTCTCTTCTAGGTCTTTTGCCCTGCTTACTCTTTACTGCATAAGCATTTACTTGCTGGCATATCTTACACTGTTCTATTGTCTTTTTAGCATAAAACCTGAGTCATAAATATATACGTTTGGTCCCTTGACTGCCAGGACAGTTTTTAATCCCCTAAATGAGTCCATCTGTGCTTTGCCCTGGTGAGTCTTTGGCTTAATTTCTGGGGAATATAGTTCTCCCTTCTTGTGTGCACCCTCTCTTAGTAATAGTTGGTAGGATGGCTAGCAATCTCAGTCCTTTTTGAAGTGAGGCGGTTCCTTAATTTTGTCCCATTTCCAAATGGGTGTCTCTTACAGACCCATAATCAGTATAGGCTCCTGCATATCTATTCCTGGAGCCACTTGCTCTGCCTGGCTATTGCCCACTGAGTCTTTTCCCTTTGCACATCCTGGGCAGTGAATACTCACAGTGGCTGACTTCATGAGGACATCTGAGAGGTCCAAGATTTCCTGTTGGTTTCCTCTGATGTGAGCAGTCCTCTTTGCATAGATCCCTGTGGACATGAGCTGTGGCAAAGGCATACCTGTTATCCGTGTGGATGCTGATTTTTTTGCTGGTTCCAAGTTCCAAGGTCTTGGTGAGGGCAACGAGCTCCACTTTCTGCCTTGACATGCCAGGGGGTAAAGATTCTTCTACCCAGATGACATTTATGCCGTCCACCATAGCAGCACCTGCTTTCATCATGGAGAAAACTGCTCCAGTCTGTAGAAACTTTCAGCAGGGGTCATCCTCTCTTTTGGGCCAGTAAACTACAGCCCGTTGGGCAGGAAGCATATCTGCCCCCTCTCCATTTTGGAACGTATGTCTTACTCCAACAGAGAGTAGAAAAAGCCTGGGGTGACCCTAAATGAATGGGCTACACATCCCATCACTAGGTCTGCTGTTCTTCGGGTAGTCCATGAATACAGTTTGGTGCCAGGGGCTTCTTGGATCCAAGATCTTTTTTTGGAAACAGCGCCATTGGCTTGGAAGACCGAGTGTAGAGCCCCTATGTCCAAGAGCTGAGTGGGTTTTTCTTTTACTCCCACAGTTATCCTGGGTTGGGGGAGGTGGTCAGAAAACCCATCTCCCCTAGTCACTGTTTTCACCCAGGGCTAACACCTGGGTTTGCCATTTGGGTGCACTTTTCCCAAGACCTGGGAATTCCTGCTCCCGGCTTCTATTTCTTAGGGCACACTCTGGCTCAGTGGCCGTTTTCCTTATAGTATGTACATTGGTCCTTTTCTGTCTCCCTTTTCTGCTTTTCCTAACTATTATATCGAGAATTCTCTGTCACTTCTTTCTTTCTCTGTCACTTTTTTTTCCGTTTCTTCTCCTCTTCTGTCTCCCTGTCTCAACAAACTACTAAATCTCTCTACAGACTTTCTCAATAACCTACACTACTAAATCCTTCTACAGACCTTCTCAGCAAACTGCACCAAATCCCTCTATCCTCTGAAGCTCTTTCCTTGTATCTTTACTAGCCCTGTCTATAAGAGCCATTGTCATAGTAGCCATAGTATTCCAAAACCCTGGATTCATAGCATGTATATTGGCAGAATGCCTCTATGAGCTGCTCTAGAAAAGCTGTAAATGACTCACCTGGTACCTGCTTAACTTTACATACCTTGGCCAAATTTGTGGGCTGCCATGCCCTCGAGACCTGCCAATGGAGTCTGGTGTTGGTCTGTCAGATGCCTCTTAACTTTTGTCTGAGGGTAATCTTTTTGGCTTCCTGTATTACAAATAAAACAGTCTCAAAGAGATTAATTAGTCTCTTGGGTAATATGCCCTTAGTGAGAGAGCTACCATGGTATCAGGATAGGTGGTCTTAGGTACTCTCTAAATATCAATTGAGCATAATTATCATTTTGTAAATTATAAACTATAACATAGACATAACACCTAGTTTATCATCCCTGTCAATTAAACAGAACCCTTTTCATCTGTATTATCTTAAAAGACTGTCAGAATTAACAATGTTGAATTCAATAGCTGCCTGCCTATGAACTGGAATGCTGGAACTTTAATTTCAGTCAGAACTTTAACAGTTTGGGCACGCCCTTCACCCCAGACCCTAGGCTGAGTTCTAGTGAACTCATCTGGTGGTTTTTGACTCTACTGCTGGGGGGGTCACCTGCTTAATTCAGGAATTTGTAGACCAGGAAGAACAATGTGCTCAACATTCACTAGCTTCTCTACCCTAAGATAAAAATTCTTAATGTAACCTACTTTCCTATTATGTCTTAAGGTCAGATTCCTGCCCGAAGCCAGGGATTGTCCTTGACCAATGTCAAGCTCCTACCATGAGGCGTGACTCCCTAATATGACTTAAGAATATGGCAATACAACTTAAGAATTAACATTGTAAGAATTGACTTATGTCCTGGCTTTAAATTTTATGTCACCTGAAAATTATTTAAATTTATATCAGCTTTCTCAAGATTAAACATCTTGGGATGTCTGTGAGACTAACAGTCTTCAGCCCCATCAGAAATCTATGAGTGACCAATATTAACTGAAAACATACAGAAAACTTTACATAGCTTTTAAGACATAAACATCATATACCATGGATATTTGACATTTTTGAAAACCAACTATCTATGTAAAACAATGTGGACTGTTGTCTATTAAACTATCTTCAGCTATTTCTGATTATAACCTAGAAAACACCCTAACAATAAACTCAGAGCCTTATATTTCTATTTAGCCCTAAACTCATAGACTTAAACACATCTTAGATCAGCAATAATAACAAAGAACTGGGTATAAATAATGTACTTTCAAAATTTAGTATTTATACCAATGAAAACCTTGACTTTGTATCAAAATAAAACCCTGTATCACATAAGAACTTATGCCTTGAACTTAATACCAATTATAAAGATTTTAGTATTATAAAGACAGATCTTTTTTATTTATTTTTTATTCGATATAATTTATTTACATTTCAAATGATTTCCCTTTTCTAGCCCTCCCACTCCCTGAAAGTCCCGTAAGCCCCCTTCTCTTCCCCTGTCCTCCCACCCACCCCTTCCCACTTCCCCGTTCTGGTTTTGCCGAATACTGTTTCACTGAGTCTTTCCAGAACCAGGAAATTTCACTTAATATTTTAGAATCTAGTCTTCTGGAGGTCTCCCTTATTTTGACCTCTCTCCCAGAGGATCAATATAACCACAAAGTTTAACATCACATCGAGCATAGCAATTTAAACACGTTAAAATAAAAGAAATAAACCATTTGTACCAACTTAAACCCAAAATTCTCGCATCTGCCACATTGCGAGTCTTATCAAGGCTTGTTTTCCTTTTCAGGGGGCGTCAGAGCCCAAGTATTTTTGTCTCTCCTTTTGTTCTAAGCTGGCGTGCTTGAGTCATGTGACCTGATTTTTGGTGCCACAGAGTTGCTTTTTAGTCAAAGTCAAAATACCATCCGTCTAAGTCCAAGAACACAAAACACAATACAAAACAACACCACATAGAAAGCCTGACCCTGCCACCATCAGGCTTCTAGACTCAAGAACACAAGAGCAAGGAAAATCACACAATTGGCCCTGGAGGACAGCAGATACCAGATTCCAGCAGAACATGGCTTCCGCCATTACTGACTTGCTGTTTACTGATGGAGAGCCTTATTCAGCTCTCTCCCAGGTCTAAAGCTTCCTTTAGACCCCCACACTCTCAACTCTAGCCACAGCCAGAAGAACACACTGCACCAGACAGACTCTCTGAACCCCCAGAAGCTTGTAAGCAAAAACAAGAAGCTTTCAGACACAGTGAGACAGACAGAAAACAAACCCACCGTACCGTCTAATGGTCAAACTGTAGACAAAGACACACAAAACTAACAAGTGTTCCAAACATACACGTCCGTTTCTGTACTTAAACAAACAGCTGCCAAACGCTACCACATGGGATTGCACATCCACGTTTTTTCCAGTAGAAGGAGCACTCCGTCCCGTTCATTCCAAAAAACCACAATCAGGCCCCCCTGATTGTCCCTCACCCTCGAAGCGTCCTTCGGGGTTACAACCTGCGGCCCTAGGGCGTCCCCTTCCGCAGCCACTGGGTCCTCATGGGCCGCAGTGGCAGCTACAAAAGCAGGGTTCCACGTCTGCTTTATTAAACGCAAATCAAAACCAAAAACACAGACACAGCGGCAGCGCACTCAAAACACTCCAGACATTTAGAATGAAAATATTGCCGGCACACACACATTCTAGAGGGGATCCCCTATACCTCCGAGTTGGTTCTCACATGTGAAGGGAATTCACACTTCCCAGACAACGCACCAATAAATGTAAGACCCCAAAAACCGAGGGTGCCCCAGCACCCCACACCCCAGAAGGCGACACCCAAATCACTCGTGAGAAACGGTCTCAATGCAATAGCATGAGGATGTCTTTATTCCAGAATTCTTGGATCCATAGCTGTCCACCACGCAGGGTCAGAAGACTATGGACCACGAGTGCTGTATTGAGACAGCTTTTAGAAGTTTACAACAAAGTCCGTGAATCACAAACCAATCATTTCTTAGCATAGAGAGCCCGCGAAATGGAAGCCAATTGATTTGTACCACTCCATAGTTTTTGGGCCAATCAGTTTAAATTATCAGAGCCCATGCTCAGTGGACCAATTAGTTTTCTATAATGTCTACAGCTGAGTGAACTCCTGCTTAGGGTAATGGCATAGTTTACAGAAGCAAGATAAGCTTAGCCCATTTCCAGTTACCCTATGGGGCCAGGATCACCTATTCAAGGCCTTTCTGCTAAATCTAAACAAAGGGCGGGCTCTGGAATGTGACATTTTACCTAGTTTCTAACAAAGCGAGATAGCATTTTAAACTACTGATTTCTTGGGGTCATTAGAATTAGGCTGTATTATTTTCTATCCTTTCAATGTTGGCTATTTTGAATCCTTCTGCTGGCTCTCAGAACTACAGTTCAGTACCCATCAATACCTCATCAGTTTATCCCTCTTCCCCTCCCTATTTCATTCCCACCCAAGGTCTTCCCCACTCCAGTGATAGCTTTCTTTTCCATCTCAAGTGTAATGGCCCCTTTGATTTGTTAGACTCCTTGAGTTCTGTTTCATGGTAATTTTGTACATTTTTTCGCCTAATATCTACTTATTAGTGAGTACATAGCATACATATGTTTTTGGGTCTGAGTTACCTGACCCAGGTCAATATTTTCTAATTCCATCCATTTGAATGCAAAATGCATTATGTCCTCCTTTTAAATAGCTGAGAAGTATTCCATTGTGTAAATAGATCACATTTCCTGTATTCATCCTTCTGTTGTAGGACATCCTGAGTTGTTGAAAGCTTCTGGATATCACAAGTGAGGATAATATGAACATAGAAGAACACATGATACTGTGTTAGGGCAATTTATTGGTATATGCTCAAGAGAGGTATCGCTGGGTTTTTGCCAAGGTGGCACAGTGAAAGTCTGTAGACATGGTATTTACAGACAGAGGCAAAAAATGTCTCCTGGAAATAATGGACCTCCCCATATATTTAGAAGCAGATAAATCTCACTTGGCAATTTCTTAAACTCTCCTATTTTCTTATAGCTGAGACATGGACTAGCCAAGCAAATATACATAAGTTAAAATCCATCATATAACAAATTCTGCCTTGCTACAACCATTTATGTTATTATGGTAAAAAATATATTCCAGAAATTCCAGTCACAGGTTCTAGTCTACTACCTTTCAGGGCAGATAGTTTCCAAACAATAGCCCAGACTAAGGATATTTACATCAGAAAAATCTTATGAGGTCCCTGCCAGAAAGATGAGTATTTGGGCAAGGTAGAATTTACATTTGAGTTGGTCCCTAGCTACCTCCCCCCACAAGTTAATCTAGTTCCTACTGTTGACATTTGATTTTGCTTGCAGACAGGCTATCTCAGGCCCACCTGAATAGCAAGGTAAGCTTTATGAGGAATTGACCTTTTGTGTTACAGGCCTCATGCAGGGATCCCTTAAGGAAAATAACTTTTCTTAGCTTAACCAGGTGTGATTCAGGGATTCAGGAGACAGCTTATACTTACTAACTCAGAGAGAGTAAATTGAGTCACACACACACACACACACACACACACACACACACACACACACACACACACAGAGAGAGAGAGAGAGAGAGAGAGAGAGAGAGAGAGAGAGAGAGAGAGAGAATGTCAGAGAGGTAGACAGAGAGACAGTAGATACTTTTGATTTACAGAGAGGCAATAGATTCTCTCTACCTGAGAGAGAGTCACTCGGAGGAGGAATGAGTTAATTCATCAAGCTGTAGGCAGTTAGCTTTACCAGGCTAGAGGCTAGAGCCTGCTAGCTGATTTCCCAGGGCCTACGATGGCCCTGGGCTCGGGGCCTATCATGGCCCCAAGCATGGCACAGAGAAGAATGCAACCAGCAGACTAGGCAAAAGGACTCTTAAAAGACAGCACATGTGAGCCAGACAGCTTCCCAAGTTCTATAATGTCGCCATTTTCCCCAGGAGGCTAGGCACGAGAACCATCTTTCTTCAGCTCCCGAGCCCGCATGACATCGAGACCAATTTGAAGAAGCAGTTTGGCCGCATGGGCCCTGGACTTTGGCTAAACACCCTGTATGGCCCGAGAAAGCCTAGCTAGCCTTTTATAGATGTATATGATGCTTAATTCGAGATGTTGACTAGACTGGACTTTGGGAGATACCTGAGAAATACACTCAAATTTTAAACCACCTCTGTGGTCATGTCAATTTGTCATGTTTCCACCAGACCTGTGTCTTCCTGGACCAAGGAACCCTGGTTCCACCACAGCAGACCCCCACGTGGTCAGTAACAGTTTTCAGGTAGATCTATTTCCAATTTTCTGAGGAACATCCTAATTGATTTCCAGAGCATTAAAAACACTCTTTTGCCATCTGACCAGCAATGCAGAAGTGTTCTTCTTTCTCCACATCCTCACCAACATGTGTTGTCACCTGAGTTTTTGAACATAGCCATTCTGATTGTTTTGAGATGGAATCACAGAGATGTTTTGATTTGCATTTCCCTGATGTTTAAGAATGCTGAACATTTCTTTAGATGCTTCTCAGCCATTCAAGATTCCTCTGTTGTGAATTATCTGTTTAGTTCCATACCCATTTCCTGATATGGTTGTTTGGTTTCTTGGTGGTTAGCTTTTTGAATTTTTATATATTTTATATACTGGCCTTCTACAGGATGTGGGAATAGTGAAGACTTTTTTCAATCCGTAGGTTTCCTATTTGTGCTCTTGACTATGCCCTTTGCCTTACAAAAACTTTCCAATTTCATGACGCCCCACTTACCAATTCTTGATCTTTGTGCCTGAGCAGTTGGAATTCTTTAATAGGAAATATACCCCTATGCCAGTGAATTCAAGGTTCTTTCCTAATTTTTCTTTTATTAGAATACATGTATCCAGTTTTATCTTGAGGTACATGATCCACTTGGGCTTAAGCTTTGTCCAAAATAGCAAATATAGGATTATTTTCATTTTTCTACAAACAGATTGCCAGTTAGACTAGCACCATTTATTGAAGATGCATGCCTTTTTCCATTGTATATTTTTGGCTTCTTGGTCAAAGATCAAGTATTTGGCTTTATTTCTGGATCTTCTATTCTATAACATTGATAAACCTGACTGTCTCTGTACCAGTGCAATGCACTTTTGATCGTGTTTGCTCTGTAGTACAGCTTGAGGTCAGGGATGCTCATTCCTCCTGAAGTTCTTTTATTGTTAAGAACTGTTTTTGCTTTTCTTTTTTCCAGATTAACTTGAGATTTGCTCTTTCTATGTTTATGAAGAAAAGTTTTGGGATTTTGATGGGGATTGCATTGAATCTATAGATTGTCTTTGGTAGGACAGCCATTTTTACTATGTTAATTCTGCCAATTCATGCCCATGGGAGACTGCTCCATTTTCTTAGGTCTTCTTTGATTATGTTCTTGAGAGTAGTAGTTATTGACACGTGAAGTTATTGTCATACAGATCTTTCATTTTTTGGTTTGAGTTACCCCAAGATATTTTGTCTTGCCTGTGGCTAATGGGAAGAGCGTTGTTTCCCTAATTTCTTTCTCAGCCTATTTGTCCTTTGTATAAAGAAAGGCTATTGATTTATTTAAGGATATGATGATTTTTTTTGTATTTCCTCCTTTCTGTTGTTATGGCTTCCTTTTCAATTTCTGCATTTGATAATTTGGATACTCCTTCTCAACCCATTAGGTAGTTTGGCTACAGGTTTATGTACTTTGTTGATTTTCTCAACTTTGTACCAGCTTCTGGTTTTGTTGACTCTTTGTATTATGTTTTCCACATTTATTTGGTTGATTTCAGTCCCGAGTTTAACTACTTCCTGCCTTCTACTCCTCTTGGGTGATTTGCTTTATTTTTTCTAGAGCTTTTAGGTGTGATGTTAAATTGTTAGTGTAAGATCTCTCCAGTTTCTTTATGTGGACTCTAAGTGCTATGCACTTTCCTCCTAACAATGCTTTTCTTGTATCTCATAAGTTTGAATATTATGTGTCAATATTTTCATTAAATTTCAGGGAGTCTTTGATTTCTTTCTTTATTTCTTCTCTGACCAAGTTATCATTGAGTAACGAATTTTTCAGCTTCCAGCCAAACACAGGACAGGTTTTCTTAGATTCTTTTTAAAAAGATTTCACATATTGCTGTTCTAGAATTTACATCCCTTCCCAAGTAGAAATCACTCCATACTCTTAAGGAGCTAATAGAAAAAAAAATCACGTTAGTGACAGCATGCATTCACCTGTGGGTAACAGTCAAAGAAGACACAGCCTAAAAGAGAATTTGCTTTCTACATATGCTCTCCACCTTAAGTCTCTTTTACTTTCAGGCCCTATGGTATACTTTTGATAGTTAAATAGTGACAAGCAAGTGCAAGTCAACCCACTATGACGGAACAAGGATTACAGAGGAAATCTGTTTTCTAGATCATAAATATGACGTAAAAGTAGATTGAAAACAAATACGCCTACACCTGGTAAACAACTTCAGCCAACGAGGTGGATGTTAAATCAACTCAATCAAATCAGCAGATATCCTATATTCAAAGATTTAATGGTCTGAGAATGAAATGATGGAAACAACACCCTTCAAAACAGTCACAAATAATATAAAATATATTGCTGTGACTGTAACCAAACACGTCAAAGGTCTGCATGACAAGAAATTCAAGTCTCTTAAAAAAGAAAATGAAGATTTCAGAAAATGGAAAGATCTCCAATGCTTGTGGATTAACCGGATTAATATTGTAAAAATGGCCATTACAGTGCGTCACTGTCCCATCACAATGCCTGCCCCACTGTCCCATCACAGTGCCCCACTGTCCCATTACAGTGCCCCACTGTCCCATCACAATGCCCCACTGTCCCATCACAGTGCCCAATACAGTCCCATCACAGTGCCCCACTGTCCCATCACAATGTCCCACTGTACCCTCACACTGCACTTCTGTCTATCACAGGGCCACACTGTCCCATCACAACGCCCCACTGTCCCATCTCAGTTCCCCACTGTCCCATCACAGTGCCCCACTGTCACCTCACTGTGCCCCACTGTCCCATCAAAGTGACCCGCTGTCCCATCACAATGTCCCATTGTCCCATCAAAGTGCCTCACAGTACCAACACAGTACCCACTGTCCTGTCACAGTGCCCCACTGTCCATCACAATGCCACACTGTCACATCATAGTGGCCCACTGTCCATCACAGTGCCCCACTGTCCCATCACAGTGCCCCACTATCCCATCACAATGTCCCACTGTCCCATCACAATGCCCCACTGTCTAATCACAGTGCCCTACTGTCCCATCACAGTGCCCCATTGTCCCATCACAATGCCCCACTGTCCCTTCACGGTGCCCCCCTGTCCCATCACAGGGCCCCACTGTCCCATCACAGTGCCCCTCTGTCCCATCACAGTGCCCCACTGTCCCATCACAGTACCTCACTCTCCCATTATATCTATTTACTGACCCAATTAGAGATTTACATGGAAATTATTTCTGGCAAAAGTAAAGAAATATTTAGAAAGATATATTAAAATTCACAATTTTCATGGAAAATTATACAAATAAAATGTTAGACATAAAAGCATTGCTAAATTAATTGAAAAAGTAAAACATTTTCTGTTAAAATTGAAGATAATTGGATAATTCTAAGAAATTGAAGAAATATATAGAAACAAATGTTAAAATTCATGATTTTCTTGGTATTGAAAATAATACAATAAAATTGGTTGAGTTTAAAACATCTCTAAATTTGTTGAAGTAGAACGTATACACCTTTTCATATAAAATGAAAGATTTATGTGTAAAATAGTTCTGATAAAATTACAGAAATATACAGAAAAACTAGTTAAAATTCATGATTTTCATGGCACATTATTTGGACAAAATGGTAGACAAAAAATATCTAAATTAATTTAAAAATTATAAAATATTTATAATTACTCTTTTAATTATTTAAAAAATTTGCATGTTAACCAATTTAATTGTAATATTCCCTCACAAAATATTCAACGTATCATATTTTCTATATATTTCTATATATTTCTTCAATTTTATCAGACATATATTCCATGTTAATCATGAATTTTATGCAATAAAATTAATTTTATGAATGGGTTTACAGAAGACACCTTGTTCAATAATAAAATGATTACTTTAGAGATTGTAATTAGGATTTTAATCATCAAGGGCAAAATGCATTTTTCATGAGAATATGAAATTTATAAAAATATGGCCATGTAGGGCTTCACAGATATATCCTTCCCATGCAAGGAAGGACTCTAGAGACCTGGCTAGACATCACTGTCCATGCTCAGGCTTGGTGGTCATGATCTTTCTCCAGAAACCACTTATTTCCTGGATAATAGGAGCTGTGATCTACGTAGAGTAATGGGATGTTGTTAGATTTGAGACGTTTAGACCACATTTGGAGGCAGTTGGGTGTGGCATACTGTGGTTAATTCAGTTATAGAATAGGTTGGAAGTGGCTGAGGGGCAGAAGAGAGCTATTTAGGAAATGGAGCATTTGGACATTTGTTGACAAATTTGGATACACGGTGAGATGGGTCTCTCACAGCCTGACTTACCAAGCATGGAATACAGAGAATATACTATATCCTTTATTTTCATCTCACAGTCAGAGTGTCAGATCTGAGTCATCTTGTTTTCCTGATCCCTGTTCACAGGCATCATCTCCAAGTAAGACCATCCTGAGAACATCCCTCCCATCCTGAATCTCCACATGCTGAAGGTGTCCCTGGAACTGCCTTCTAACAAGTTCATGTGCCCAAAGTCTAGGAAGAAAGTGGACATCTCAAGTCTTCTGCTGCCAACTTGGTGGGCTGGCTCTTCTCTCCATCCTTTCCCAGTTCTCCACAGTTAACACACTTGGAAATAAAGCATACCACTTTCCCATTGTTCTGTCACTGACAAATCTCAGTGGCCGATACCTCTGGCTTATGAAAGGGAGGTGATCAGCATTTGTGTCCCAGAAGAGTCTCCCAGGATGGGTTCCTCAGCTTCTGTTCAGAAGAGGGAGAGCATTAACAGGAAGGCAAAGCCTGTTCTCCATGACATAGACAATCCCCTGTCTGAACATTCTAGGGTATCCTGGAGAGCTCTAGGCATCCCCTGTGATGTCACCAGTGATGTCACAACACCCACTGCTCTCAGGGCTTTCAATTAGTCCATAGAGAGTTCATCCATATTTATGTCTGAAAGATGGAGGAGGGGTCTATTTAAGAGTGAGAATGAGGAACTAAGAGAGGTGAGAGAGAGGCCAAAGTAAGCTGGCTTTCCATCTTACTGTAAACCACAAAGGAAGATGTGGTCCTGGGAAAGGCACAGGGAGTCATGGATCAGTGACCTGAAAATTCCTGGAGTAGGCATACTTAAGCCTGTCTTCCCAGGAGTGGGTGACAGGAAATGCTGCACCCAGGTCTGCAGCACACTGCCCTCCCAGCCAGGATCTCAGTCCCATGAAGGAAGAGTCAGCATATGTAGTCTTGACCTTGCCTGAGCATCCCAACCAGATGCTGTTGAAGCTATAACAGAACATCGATTGCTAATTGATCAATAACCATCAATCGATCGATAATTGATACTTAATCAATAATTGAGCCATAGTTGCTAAACAGCCAGTCATGGACTAAACCACAGCCTGTCAATAATGAATTTGTGATCGATACTGAGGTTGATTGATAATTGATCAATGAAAGATAATTTATCAATAGCTAACAATCCAG
The DNA here is from genome assembly GCF_947179515.1 of Apodemus sylvaticus. NCBI lineage: Eukaryota > Metazoa > Chordata > Mammalia > Rodentia > Muridae > Apodemus > Apodemus sylvaticus. The sequence continues at coordinate 55,009,902 of NC_067490.1, forward strand.
AGCTCACATCCATCCCCCTGCCTCACACACATCACACACTGCAGTAGAGATCATCCCCATGTCTCATTTTCCTCACTCATGGACATCTTCCTGACTCATGCCATCACTAGTGGCCATCCCAGAAGATAGGAGCTTACTAGTCCAAACCTTTTCTGCTGTGAAATTTTATATTTCCCTCTTACTGTCCTTTGGGGTTTAACCTGGGGACATAAGGAAACTATAAAGAGTCAGGAAGGAAATGATACCTCCCAGTTTATATCAGTTCACCACTTTACTCCCAGTATATTTTTCTAGTTACAGTGGTTATCAGAGTATAGTAGCTCAGAGCAAAATATTCTTTTGACACCTTACATTCTCAGACCTCCTCTAACAACCTTATCCCTGAGAATGACACCCTGAGCTTCCTGAATCAGCAGATTTGATGTCAGACATATCTCTAATGCAGCCAAACAACTCTCAGAATAAGAGACAGGGTAATTTTTCCATCTCTAGATTGTTTTACTTTTTCAGTTGGATGAATTGTTCAGTCTTTTGATGACGCTCTGCTATACATGACTATTTAATCCTTGGTCATGAGCCTAGATCATCTGATTATGAACACTGTATATGGGTGCTTGGGGACTGTGCCATTTCTCCAGGTTTCTGGAGCTACATGGTTGGGGGCTCTGAAGTCAAGTTGTACTCTGTGCAGTTGTAAACAAGCCTGGAAAGTCCATCTCTGAAGACACCATAAGTATTTACAGGTAGGCAAACAAAATGCCTGTCTGCTTAGATACCCAAATCTCTACAGAATGATGGGATAGCTGAGATCCACAGAACAGGCATTTCAAGCCTGTGCCAAATTATTTTCTGTCTCACTGGATTCCAGGAGTGCTCTCTTTCTCTTTGGTCCTCAACCTGGTCTGTGCATTCTCTATATGCCTTCCCACTTTGCAAGTTTACTTGTGCTCCTCTAGCTACAGAGGCTGGGGTAAGCCACAAATATCCTCCCCCAAACAATTGTTATCAAGAAGTAGGAAAATAAATTGGAGAATCTGACTGCTCACCTGATACCCAGCGAGAGAAATGAACTCCAAGATTGCCTGGTATTTATCACTGATAAATGGACTGACAAATTGGACTACAGCTGTTCCTTGTTTCAAATATCTTGGTGTCATTCTTGGGTATGCAAGGCCCAGCTCATATTATATTTTTCCATGAAACCCTCTGTGTGGTCGCTATTCTTTATTGCTAATTTGATTAAATCTCCAAATAACCAAAAATCCAATACTTGAGGATACACCTTCATGGGATTTTTGTTTAGTATGTAGAAAGTAAACAGTGTCTTTGAAGTTGGAAGACTGGACTTTAACGCTGATCTTTTTGAGCTTGAAACACACAGACCTTTAATCTGGATATGGAGCAAGAAAGCCACAGAATTTTGTTATTGTGAGTGTTGTTGTTATCATGAACCAGGGTTTCTCTGTAAGACCACTGGCTGTTTTGGAACCCAATTTGTAGACCAGGGTACTCACAGATTTCCACCTGAATGATTGACTCCCACAGTGCTTGGATTAAAGACATTTTCACCACACCCAGAAGAAGACACTCAGCTTTAACCCAGAGATTGAATCTGGAACACACACCTTTAATTTGGGCCACACCTTCATCCTGAGTCCTATATTAGAACACAGAGGAAGAAGGATTTCACATTGCCTGCTTTCTGTCTCCTAGATAGCAAGTCTTATCACGTCACTGGGTTAGAGCTTGCTTGTCTGTGATTCCATCTTCTACTGAAGACCAGCAAAGGCTTGCAGCCTCAGGAACTGAGAACTTCTGGATTTTTGGACTTTGCTTCCTATACAGCTGTTGTGGAATAAGGCAGACTGCCTCCTCTAAGTCATTCTAATATATCCCCTTTCAGGAATGATAGAGTGATTGAGAGATCATTCTATGTGATATTTTACTCTTTAAAGTAGGCTCCCCAAGGAGATTTGCTGGCCCATGAGCACTTTAACCTTTGCCTGTCTCATCAATTGCCTATAATGGTTAATTCAAGACAATTGCATCCAGAGTGATAGGATCTTATTTTAAGAAGCTTCACTCAGATTTTCCCTGCTTCTTTTGTCTTTTGAGCCTAGGTTAGAGGAATAAATGGTGTTTTTTTCAAAGAAGTTTTCAGGCAGTCTTAGGAAATCTGATTCTCATGGGTGCTGGGCCATAAGATAACCACACAGGGGGCGGCGGCGGCGGCGGCAGCAGTGCAGCAGTGGCTGGTCCAGCTGAAGGGCCATCAGCAGTGGAACCAAGGTGACACAGGGTCCAGTTAGGCCCTGCACCCATGACCACTGACCTTCACTGACTAGCCGGGCTGCAAGCAGCTGCGGTTTTTCGGCGCCTTTCGCTGCATGGAAGCCACTTCAGAACTCGGCCTCCCACCAGTCAGGAGAGGCTCACCTCCATCTTGGTTTTGGACTCCAGAGAGATCGGACAGACTGAGGTACACAAACATAATCCGAGGCCAACACCACGGGGGTCTGAGCCCGACGGGCGTTGGCCTGCACCCAGGCCTTGGGCTGTTCGGGGGGGGGCATCGGGGTGCCAAACCAGCCAGGAGGTTTTTTGCCCTGGCCTGCGCGCTCCACCATTTTGCCTACAGGACGACAGAGAGAGCTCTGGCGGGCAGAGCCGTAACAGGTATAGCCTGAGGCTAACAAAGCGGGGGTCTAGGCCCCAAAAGGCCCAGGACTGACCCCAAGAACTGGGCGGCTTGGTGGGCCATCTGTATGTCAATCCGCCCAGGAGGTTGTTAGCACAGCAGACTCTCCCGGCGCTTTCAGGGAGCGCGAGCACGCACACCTGCCATCCTGGTCACCTGGCAGACCCAATTAACAGTCATAGCCCGAGGGGAACTTTGCTCGGACCTTGGCCTCCCAGGATTTTGCCTGGACTCAGGGCCTGGGCTGCCAGGCTAACCTTGTGTGCAACAGCCCGGTTGGGGGATCGGCTGCCCAGCAGAGTGATCAGAACACAGGGGAGGTCCCGGCAGCATACACCTTTGGTGCTCCCTGGGGGTGCACACGGGCTCCATCTGGTCCACAGACACAATCTGGGGCAAGGCCTCAGGCAGGAGCCCTCAGCTCAACTCTCTCCGCTTCCAGATCCAAATCAGCCTGAGCTGCGGCACCACATCTCCAGGTCCTGCAAGAGGCTAGAGGGGCTTCCGGGCATCCAGCGGGGAGAAGTCGGTGTGCTCTGGTGAATCCAGCGGGCCCCAGTGGGAGCCTTCGGGTTCCTGCTTCCGGATCTGAACAGCCTGGGCAGCAGCACCCTGTCTACAGGCAGTGCAGGAGGTAAGCTGTGCACCAGAGGCCAACTGGGAAGGGGCAGCTTGCACTGGTGAGTCCAGCATTGATGAGACCAACTAACACCAGTGAGAACTAGAGGGCAAAAGGCAAACGCAGGAATGTCACTAACAGAAATCAAGGCAATATGGCAACATCTGAACCCAATTCGCCTCTACCAGCATGTCCTGGATACCCCATCACACCAGTAAAACAAGATTTGGATTTAAAATCACTGGTCATGATGCTGGTACAGGAACACATGAAGGATATACTTAAAGAAATTCAGGAGAAAATGGATGAAAAGTTAGAAGCCCTTGCAAGGGAAACACAAAAATCATTGAAAGAAATCCAGGAGAATACAAAAGCCAACGATGAGGAAAAGCAAAAAACACTGAAAGAAATACAGGAGAACTTTGGTCAACAGGCTGAGGTCATGAAAGAGGAAACACAAAAATCTCTTAAAGAATTACAGGAAAGCACAAACAAGCAAGTGAAGGAGCTAAGCAAAACCATCCAGGATCTAAAATCAGAAGTAGAAACAACTAAGAAATCTCAAAGGGAGACAACTTTGGAGATAGAAAGCCTTGGGAAGAAATCAGGGGACAGAGATGCAAATATCAACAACAGAATACAAGAGATAGAAGAAAGAATCTCAGATGCTGAAGATTCCATAGAAACCATGGACTCAACAGTTAAAGAAAATGCAAAATGCAAAAAGCTTGTAACCCAAAATATCCAGGAAATCCAGGACACAATGAGAAGACCAAACCTAAGGATTATAGGCATAGATGAGAGTGAAGATTTACAACTTAAAGGGCCAGCAAATATCTTCAATAAAATTATGGAAGAAAACTCCCCTAACCTAAGGAGAGAGATGCCCATGAATATACAAGAAGGCTACAGAACTCCAAACAGACTGGACCAAAACAGAAATACTTCCCGTCACATAATAATCAAAACACCAAATGTTCTAAACAAAGAAAGAATATTAAAGGCAGTAAGAGAAAAAGGCCAAGTAACATATAAAGGAAGACCTATCAGAATCTCAGCAGACTTTTCACCTGAGACTATGAAGGCTAGAAGATCCTGGGCAGATCTCATGCAGACTCTAAGAGAACACAAATGCCAACGAAAACTACTATATCCAGCAAAACTCTCAATCACTGTAGATGGAGAAACTAAGATATTTCATGACAAAACCAAGTTTACCCAATATCTATCCACAAACCCAGCCCTACAAAGGATAATAGGAGGAAAACACCAATACAAGGGGGGAAATTTCACCCTGGAAAAAGCAAGATGGTAATCTTTCATCAAACCCAAAAGAAGTTAAGCCATCAAATTTAAAAAATAAAGTCAAAAAGGATAGGAAGTAACAATCACTACTACTTAATATCTCTTAACATCAATGGACTTAATGCCCCAATAAAAAGACACAGACTAACTGACTGGATATGTAAACAGGACCCTACATTTTGCTGCTTACAGGAAACACACCTCAGGGTCAGAGACAAACACTACCTTAGAGTAAAAGGCTGGAAGACAATTTTACAAGCAAGTGGTCTCAGGAAACAAGCTGGAGTAGCCATTTTAATATCAGATAAAATTGACTTTCAACCCAAAGTCATCAAAAGAAACTCTGAGGGACACTTCTTGCTGGTCAAAGGAAAAATACAATAAGAAGAACTCTCAATCCTGAACATCTATGCTCCAAATGCAAGGGCACCCTCTTTCGTAAAAGAAACTTTATTAAAACTCAAAGCACACATTGCACCTAACACAATAATTGTGGGTGACTTCAACACTGCACTTTCCTCAATGGACCGATCAGGAAAAGAGAAACTAAACAGGGACACAATGAAACTAATTGATGCTTTGGACCAATTAGATTTAACAGATATATATAGAACATTTTATCCTAAAACAAAAGAATATAACTTTTTTCTCAGCACCTCATGGTACCTTCTCCAAAATCGACCATATAATTGGTCACAAGACAGACCTCAACAAATATAAGAAGATCTAACTAATCCCATGCCTACTATCAGAACACTATGGAGTAAAAGTGGTCTTCAATAGCAACAAAAACAACAGAAAACCCACATACATGTGGAAACTGAACAGTATTCTACTCAATGATACCTTGGTCAAGGAAGAAATAAAGAAAGAAATTAAAGACTTTTTAGAACACAATGAAAATGAAAACACAACATACCCAAATCTATAGGGCACAATGAAAGCAGTGCTAAGAGGAAAACACATAGCCCTGAGTGCCTCCAAAAAGAAAATGGAGAAAGCATACATTACCAGCTTAATGACACACCTGAAAGCCCTGGAACAAAAAGAAGCTATTTCACCCAGGAGGAGTAGAAGGCAGGAAATCATCAAACTCAGGGCTGAAATCAATCAAGTAGAAACAAAGAGAACCATACAAAAAATCAACAAAACCAGGAGTTGGTTCTTTGAGAAAATCGACAAGATAGATAAACCCTTAGCCAGACTGACAAAAGGGCACAGAGAAAGTATCCAAATTAACAAACTTAGAAATGAAAATGGAGATATAACAATGGAAACTGAGGAAATCCAAAAAATCATCAGATCCTACTACAAGAGCCTGTACTCAACACAACTGGAGAATCTGGAGGAAATGGACAATTTCCTTGACAGATACCAAATACCAAAATTAAATCAGGACCAACTAGACCATCTAAACAGTCCCATAATGCCTAAAGAAATAGAAGGAGTCATAGATAGTCTTCCAACCAAAAAAAGCATAGGACCAGATTGTTTTAGTGCAGAATTCTATCAGACCTTCAAAGAAGAGTTAACACCAATACTCTTCAAACTATTCCACAAAATAGAAACAGAAGGAACACTATTCAATCCCTTCTACGAAGCCACAATTACGCTGATAGCAAACCCACACAAAGTTCCAACAAAGAAAGAGAACTTCAGACCAATATCCCTTATGAACATCGATGCAAAAATACTCAATAAAATTCTTGCCAACCGAATCCAAGAACACATCAAAACGATCATCCACCATGATCAAGAAGGCTTTATTCCGGGAATGCAGGGTTGGTTCAATATACGGAAATCCATCAATGCAATCCATTACATAAACAAACTCAAAGAACAAAACCACATGGTCATTTCATTGGATGCTGAAAAAGCATTTGACAAAATTCAGCATCCTTTCATGGTTAAAGTCCTGGAAAGAACAGGAAATCAAGGCCCATACCTAAACATAGTAAAAGCAATATACATCAAACCGGTAGCCAGCATCAAACTAAATGGAGGGAAACTTGAAGCAATCCCACTGAAATCAGGGACCAGACAAGGCTGCTCCCTTTCTCCTTATCTTTTCAATATTGTACTTGAGCTACTAGTTCGGGCAATTCGACAACATAAGGAGGTCAAAGGGATACAAATTGGAAAGGAAGAAGTCAAACTATCATTATTTGCAGATGACATGATAGTCTACCTAAGTTACCCAAAAAACTCCACTAGAGAGCTCCTACAGCTGATAAACAACTTCAGCAAAGTGGCAGGTTATAAAATCAACTCAAGCAAATCAGTGGACTTCATATAATCAAAGGATAAGCAGGCTGAGAAAGAAATTGGGGAAATGACACCCTTCACAATACCCACAAACGGTATAAAGTATCTTGGGGTGACTCTTACCAAACATGTGAAAGATCTGTATGACAAGAACTTCAAGACTCTGAAGAAGGAAATGGAAGAAGACCTCAAAAAATGGGAAAACATTCCATGCTCATGGATCGGTAGAATCAATATAGTTAAAATGGCCATTTTGCCAAAAGCAATATACAGATTCAATGCAATACCCATCAAAATCCCAACTCAATTCTTCACAGAGTTAGAAAGAGCAATTATCAAATTCGTCTGGAACAACAAAAAACCCAGGATAGCTAAAACTATTCTCAGCAACAAAAGAAAGTCTGGGGAAATCAGTATCCCTGACCTCAAGCAATACTACAGAGCAATAGTGTTAAAAACTGCATGGTATTGGTACAGTGACAGGCAGGAGGATCAATGGAACAGGATTGAAGATCCAGAAATGAACCCACACACCTATGGCCACTTGATCCTCGACAAAGAGGCTGAAAACATCCAATGGAAAAAAGATAGCCTTTTTAACAAATGGTGCTGGTTCAACTGGAGGTCAGCATGCAGAAGAATGCGAATTGATCCATCCTTGTCTCCTTGTACTAAGCTCAAATCCAAATGGATCAAGGACCTCTACATAAAGCCAGACACTCTGAAGCTAATAGAAAAGAAACTGGAGAAGACCCTTGAGGACATCGGTACAGGGAGAAAGTTTCTGAACAGAACACCAATAGCGTATGCTCTAAGAGCAAGAATTGACAAATGAGACTTCATAAAATTACAAAGTTTCTGTAAGGCAAAGGACACCATCAAGAGGACAAATCGGCAACCAACAAATTGGGAAAAGATCTTCACCAATCCTATATCAGATAGATGGCTAATATCCAATATATATAAACAACTCAAGAAGTTAGACTCCAGAAAACCGAACAACCCTATTAAAAAATGGGGTACAGAGTTAAACAAAGAATTCTTACCTGAAGAACTTCGGATGACGGAGAAGCATCTTAAAAAATGCTCAACTTCATTAGTCATTAGGGAAATGCAAATCAAAACAACCCTGAGATTTCATCTTACACCAGTCAGAATGGCTAAGATTAAAAATTCAGGAGACAGCAGGTGTTGGAGAGGGTGTGGAGAAAGAGGAACACTCCTCCACTGCTGGTTGGGTTGCAAATTGGTACAACCACTCTGGAAATCATTCTGGCGGTTCCTCTAAAACTGGGCACCTCACTTCCAGAAGATCCTGCTATACCACTCCTGGGCATATACCCAGAGGATTCCCCACCATGTAATAAGGATACATGCTCTACTATGTTCATAGCAGCCCTATTTATAATTGCCAGATGCTGGAAAGAACCCAGGTATCCCTCAACAGAAGAGTGGATGCAAAAATGTGGTATATCTACACAATGGAGTACTATTCAGCCATTAGAAACAATGAATTCATGAAATTTTTAGGCAAATGGATGGAGGTAGAGAACATCATACTAATTGAGGTAACCCAGACTCAAAAGGTGAATCATGGTATGCACTCACTAATAAGTGGATATTAACCTAGAAAACTGGAATACTCAAAACATAATCCACACATCAAATGAGGTACAAGAAGAAAGGAGGAGTGGCCCCTTGTTCTGGAAAGACTCAGTGAAGCAGTGTTCGGCAAAATCAGAACGGGGAATTGGGAAGGGGTGGGTGGGAGGACAGGGGAAGAGAAGGGGGCTTATGGGACTTTCGGGGAGTGGGGGGCTAGAAAAGGGGGAATCATTTGAAATGTAAATAAATTATATCGAATAAAAAAAATTAAAAAAGAAAAAAAAAGATAACCACACAGGAAGCAGCCTTGAGAACTTTGAGAAACCCCTCTGCTGAGTCAACATGGATGGCAGCACTTCTGAGAGAGTAGAGATTCAATACACCCCAGTGATACTTATAAACGATAGCAAACAGAGAGAACCTGAAAAATATGAAATTGGTTCTTAATAACATTTCTTGTATACTGGCACATGTGTGCCAGGGGTTTCATTCAGTGTTTCCTCCCCACCTTCTGGAAATGGGTTTACAAAGGATCTCATTACAGCCTCCCTGGCAACGTCTGGTTCCATTTGAAGAGTAAAGCACATAGAAACAAAATCAACTATGTTGTTTGCAATCAAGGTCTGATTTAGCCTCAGCCTGCTGACAGCACATCATCATATCTCCTGCACACTCACACTCAGATACCAAGCCTTTTTGTCAGTGTTTTGGTACATGGGGTTCACATCTTGGGTTTGCACAGAATTCTACTGCAGCCTACCTGGCAGGGTCTGATCTCATTGGCAAAAGGAAAGCACCTAGAAACAAAATCACCTGTGAGGTTTGAAAGCATTATGGGATTTCAGCTTGGAGTTGTTGACAGCATAGTGGAATTCTGCTAGGCTGCAAGTCTCAAGTTGAAGTAGTCACTGCCTTGCAGCTCACAGCCAAGAAACATTTAACCATCTGGTCAGACTCACTTCCTGACCAGGCTCCTTCTCTGTCAAGAATAATAGAGACCACAGTATATATTTCTCTGTGTAACCAGGGCTATTCTGAAAATTGCTTTTACTTGATTAAATCATGAATTATTCAAAACCCAAAACTCAAGGACACAACTTCAAGGGATGTGTTGTTTAATTTGTAGAAGGTAATCAGGTTCTTTGAAGTAGGAACACTCCAATTCAATGCAGGTCTTGAAAGACACAGGCCTTTAATCTGGATAACTGTGTCATTGTGATTGTTATGGTTTCTATGAGCCAGGGTTTGTCTGCAATACCACTGGCTATATAGGAACACACTTTGTAGACCAGGCTACTCACAGATATCCTGCTTCATGATTCACTCCCATAGTGCTTGGATTAAAGGCATGAGTCACCACACCCAGCAGAAGACACTCACCTTTAATTCAGAGATTGAATCTGGAACAGACACCTTTAATTGGGGCCACACCTTCATCTTGAGGTCTACATAAGAACACAGTGGAAGCAAATTTTCACATTACCTACTTGCTCTCTCCTAGCTAGCAAGTCTTATTACTTAGCTGGCATTAGAGCTTGCTTGTCTGTGATTCTGTCTTCTACTGAAGACCAGCTGAGACATCCAGCTTTGGGGATTGAGATTTTCTGGATTCTTGGACTTTGCTTCCCATTCCAGCTCTTGTGGAATAAGACAGGTTGAATCCTGTAAGTCAATCTAATACATCCCCCATCTGGAAAGAGAGATTGAGTGAGAGATCATTTTATGTGATCTTTTGCTCTTAAAAACAGGCACCCCAAAAAGGCTGGGTGGTCCATGAGCACTTTCTCCATTGCCTGCCTTATAAATTTCCAATATTGTTCATCTCCAGACAATTGCATTATGTTAAATGATAGTTCACCATTCACATTGAGGTGGTGAGAGGCTAGTAATTAGAAGGGACTGTGGAGGATGAGCTAGGGAGAGAGACACAGGGTGATGCATGCAGGAGCTATGAGTGCGAGAGGGTAGAGTTTCAGTGTGCTAAGATGGAATCAGAGGTAAATATATCTAAAAGATAGACTATTGGGATAGAACTTTTACTTTAATAGATAGCTTTGTTATTACCTTACTGACATCTTGAACTTTTTAGAAATATACTTAGATCTAATTGGCAAATTAATTAATTAAATGTTGAGAGCATGTTCTTCTTGGTAATTTGAGGCACCTTAGTTGAGGAACCAACAGAACTGGTGTCCCACAGGTAGTGTGACATTTGTGAAATGTAGGTCCACTGCATATGGCAGAGAGAGAACTCCACTGAGATGCTGAGAAAGGTAGCTGGAAGAGATTGCCTCAGAGGCAAAAGTGAGAGAACCTCTGAATAAGACCCTGTGGAGACCTGGTAAGTGTTAGGTGAGGCAAGAGAGATGTCTGAAGAGGCCCAGACTGCTCTACAGACTCTGAGGCAGTGACCACATTCTTAATAGCGTGGCTTGACCCTACCAAAGAGTTTGATTGTTGCCTCTTCCAAAGTCCTCACTGAGGGGCTGATTGTTTCTCCTGCAGTTATATTGAATGAAGAATGTGTTGGTTCATTTTTTAATTAAATATCATACAACATTCAAAGTAAGAGCATCTTATATTAATCAGCTTCACTCCTTTGTTTTTTCTTGTTTCGTTCTTTGAGCCTAGGTTTTCCTGTATAGTGCTGGCTGTCCTGAACGTAGGTCTGACTTCCAGATTGTCCTTGAGATCAAAGATCCACATGCCTCTGATTCTGTTGTTCCAGGTCTGCTTTTTCCCTTAGGTTCTGGGATGAAAGTATTTTGCCATCCGAATGGGCAGAATCTTGCCTATTTAGGGAATGCAAAGAGATGCTAGGATTGTGGGGTTTAAACCTCAGTTTCAGTCAGGTTAGTGCTTGGAAGAGGCCATGGAGTATAGAGTACAATCCACTAACTAGAGTCTTCTCTGAATTAGAAGGTCACGGACTTGCCCACTGAGTTCCATGGATAAAGCCAAGGAGATGATGCATTCCTCTCCCAGTGTTGTCAAAGAAACATCAGATTCTGAAGAACATGCCCTGCCAAGTAAGTGAATGTGTCTTGCCAGCCCTGAGTACAAGGTGTTCCAAGTCTGATCCACGTTGTTTCTTTGCTCTGAGGATGGCTGTTTTGCAGATTGGGATCTATACTGCTTTTTTGTATTTGAGAGCTTAGACCACCTGATATACTACCAAAGATTGAATTTTGCCATGAAGAAGGGCACAGAGGTCTCCCAGACTGAGAATCAGGAGGAGACACATGTGGCTTCAGGAGATGTGGACAGAAACAACCAAGACAAAGCTTTAGAGGATCCAGACCAACCCTCAGCAAGCTTGAGAAATAGCTGGAACTTGAGACCTGTGAGGTTGGAGACTGCCCTGTCCCTGATCCAGCTTCTGACAGTCCCTGGAACCTAGGATCCTGGGCATGGCATCAAAGGGTTTTTGGCCAGAAGAAGAAAAAGTGAACAAGCCACCCAGAACTCTGAATCCCAGGAGCCCTGATGCCTGCTAAGAGTTTCAATTAGGGGCCCTTCTGTCAGCTCCTGTATTACAGCAAAGGCACACACAAGGCAGATGGAGGGTAGAGTGGACACAGATGAGGATACTCTACTCTTTCCTACCTTTGGTTACAGGAGTAACTCGTGGTTTGTCTTAAAGGAAGTTCTTAGGAAATTTTGACAACCTGGTTATCATGTGTGCTGGGACATAAAAGAACAAGCACTCAGGGAGTAAACTTGGGCACTTTGGGAAACCACTCTGCTTAATCAATACGGTTGAGGAGTGATCTACTCAGATGCTTCCTTTACAAATTTATCTAAGGCCCACCTGCAAATTCCATTTTATCCCTTCTTCCTTCTGTGTAGATTAGACTAGCCTTGAACTCAGATTTACTTTGCCTTGTCTGGATAGTTTGGTGATTAGAGGCCTATGCCACCACTTCTACACAGGAGAATCTTTCTATTTTCAGCAAGTTTCTTTGGAAATTTCTACTTCACAAGGGAACCCGCCTTCAGAAAAAGGACTGGCTAAGTTGGAAGCTCAGGGCAGTGCTTGTCCTGACATGGAAAACCCAGATACCTGGCATTGAGAGGGTATCTTTTAAGTACTTCCTCTCTTGGAAGAGCTTCATGTTTTGCAAGCCTTACTTCTACTGTTTGTCTTCCTTACAGTTGAATCCCTCAGTAGGCTAAGCCACGTAATAGGGTAAAGAAAGATTGTACAGCTCTCAGTATCAAGAGTACAATTAAGTATCATTTGTCACAGTTGGCTCTCTGAACTTCATTTCTCAGGAAGTGTATGTAGGAAATAAAATAAACACTGCACAGAAATAATTACCAGCATATTTTCCTTTGAATATTCAATGATTTTTTTTTTAAATTCGCATCACCTAGAACTTTCAACAGAGGTGGGAAGACTCTGGTAATACAGCTTGGATTCACTGAGAGAATGACTCATCGCTGGGCACCAGGCTGTTCAGTCAGCATTTAGTAGCACACCCTGGGTTCTATTCATGTCCCATTGCAGCTTGCATGGCATAATCTGATTTGGTTGTTAAAACAAAAGCACCAAGAGGCAAAATCACAGACACAGTTTGAAATTATTTCAGCTCGCACAAACCAACATCCAAGAAAAATTTGGCTGTGTGGGAAATTCACAGTTAGTAGAGCCCTGAGCTTCCAAAGATGTGCACAGACCATTGCCATTCCTCTCTGGAGGAAGAGCAGCCCCACAACATCCCCATCTGTGAAGAAGTGGCAGCACCTGGAGCTCAGAGTCAGAGCTGGCGATCTAGGGAGCTTTGGACCTTCTGGCTCCTTCTTTGGTCCCTGCTCCAGCTGTGGTCTCTATAAGTGTGGACAAGCTGACATGACAGGGTGAATAACTATGGGCCTGCACTGCCAGAACTGCAATACTATCCCAAAACTTAGGGGTGCAAATGAGTCAACCGGGGTTGGCCTGTGTTTTCCCTGTCTGTCAAGTGTACTCTTGGGCCATGTCCCCAAGGCAACAGGGAAACTACAGCTAAATGAAAAGACCAGCTGAGATAGAATATCAGTTGAGTACATATCTGTATCATCTGGAAAATCTTAGGTGAACAGAAAGGAAATCAGCTGCAATGAGATTTACATTTGCACTGAGTTTGTTGCACTGCGTGAGAGGGGGGACAGTATGTCAAGTCTTGGAACACTTGTAGGGCCAAATGGATCATTTACCCAAGGTAGACAGCATGAAGTCTGCTTTTTGAAATGTCAGGAGGCTGAGCTTGGCAGAAAACAAACCAAACCTGCCACACACGCAATACATCTCCATCCTCGAACCTGAGCACCAGATGTTGTGGACAGCCTTTAGGAGCACACCTTCCAGAACCAGAGCTTCTGCAGAATTCCACCTCTGCCTATGTGGCAGAGTTCTATCCTGTCAGTGAATGTTCAGAGGAACAAAAACATGTATGAGGTTTCAAATCACCTTCGGAAAACAACTCTGAGGCCTGCTGAGGAGCCTAGAGGAACTTGACTTGGGGGACAAGTCATAGCTACTCCAGAAGGGGGTCCACAGTGTGAGCACTGAGGTCCCCACCACCTCGAGTGCCAGTGTCCCAGCACCCCTGTCGTGAAGAAGTCACTGGATTGCAGCTCTCTAGGAGAACTGAGGATCTGCACATGGAGAATTTAGCCTTCTTGCGAGGCCTCATTCCTTGACCCTGACTACTGCATTGTTGCTCCTCAACCAACACAGCTATCCTGCATGACAGTGGTTATTTGGTGGGAATCAAGCTAACTCAAATCAAATCAAATCAAATCAAATCAAATCAAATCAAATCAAATCAAATCAAATCAAATCAAATAAAATAAAGACCCTACTATAATTTACATCACATACTCTCCATTCTGCTATTTTGTAGATCACTAATATTTCCCTAGCACTACACTTCCATTCTCACCTCGTTGGAACTCACTTTGTAAACCAGGCTTCTCAGATAGATCCACCAGCATGATTCACTCCCATAGCGCTTGGATTAAAGGCCTGAGTTGCCAGACCCAGCAGAAGACATTCAGCTTTAATCCAGAGATTGAATCTTGAGAACACACCTTTAATTTGGGCCACACCTTCATCTTGAGGCCTATATAAGAACACAGAGGAAGAAAGCTTTCACATTGCCTACTTGCTCTCTCCTAACCAGCAAGTCTTATGACTTCCCTGGCAGTAGAGCTTACTTGTCTGTGATTCCATCTTCTACTGAAGACCTGCTGAGACATCCAGCCTCAGGAACTGATAACTTCTGGATTCTTGGACTTTGCTTCCCATCCAACTGTTGTGGAATAAGGCAGACTGCGTCATGTAAGTCATTCTAATATAATCCCCTATCAGGAAAGAGAGAGTGAGTGAGAGATCATTCTATGTGATCTTTTACTCTTTAAAACAGGCACCCCAAGTAGATTTTCTGAACCATGAGCACTTCCCCCATTGCCTGTTTCATCAGTCCACTATAATTTTAACTCTAAACAATTGCATCCAGAGTGATACGATCTTAATTTGAGAAGCATCACTCATTTCTTGTTTGCTTGTTTGGATATTTTAGCCTAGTTATTAATCTGTAGCCCTAGCTGTCTTGAAACTAGGTCTGACTACCAGGTTGGCTTTGAGATCAGAGATCCAACTGCTTCTACTTCTATCCCCAATCTGCTTCCTTCCTATAGGCGCTGAGACTAAAGTATTGCATCACCAGACTGGGCAGAATCTTGCCTCCTTAGGCAATGCAAATATATGCTAGTATTGTGGGTTTAACACCCAATTTTCTACAGTGTAATGCTTGGGAGGGTATAAATAACTAACTGGATACTTCTCTATATCAGATGGTCAAGGGCTGCACTCAGCGTGCCATGAAGAGCCACAAGGTTCTGAGGGAGTACTTTCTTGGTTTTGTCAAAAATACAGCTGATTCTGAAGAGCATGGGCTGCTGAGTACACCTGACTTGCCAGCCCTGTGTAAAAGATCTTCCACATCTCAGCCACTTTCTGGACTTTCGGGGAGTGGGAAGCCAGAAAAGGGGAAATCATTTGAAATGTAAATAAAGAATGTATCAAATAAAAAAACAGGAAAATTGACCGTGTTCCAGAGAGTATGTGAGCAATGCATTTTAAACAACATTTTTTTCTCTTCCTGCGATGTTAAAATGCAGTGTGGTAGATATGGGAAGTGGAAAAATGAATGAGAACAATTATTTTGCTGGATAAAAAGAATTGTTTTATTTATGCGGTTATAACTGTAGTTGATTTGTGTATATATATATATATATATATATATATATATATATATATATATATATATATATTCTAAAAAGTCTTTTATTGGGTAACAGTAACAAATTATCCTGAGTAGTGCACATTCTAGGAAACATTATGTATCTGTTTTTATCAATACCTGCATTCTGAGGTATTTAGTATTCCTATAGTAACAAATATGGAAAATAACCACTCCTTTCAAAGTTTTTGGAATGAAGGTTTTTGTTGGTTTTGGTTATTTGTTTGTTTGTTTGTTTTATGTGGTCTAGGCTGGCCTTGTACTCTCCAGTTTAAATGATCCTCTATTTCTTCATCCTCTTAGTAACTCCATGGATTAAAGGTGTTACTACTCATTCTCCACAGGCTACAATCAGTTGCCATTATGATTTTGACCAGAGAAATACAGTGACTACATTGTAAAGGAAACTGTGATGAATCACAAAATGGACTTCTGGAATCTGGCAACCAGAATAATTTTCTTATTACAAACTGCAACTGGAATTCTGGGAAATGTTTTCCTTATTTTCTACTATTTAGTGCTTTACTCCAGAGAGTGCTCATTAAAGCCCACAGATTTGATTCTGGTGAACCTAATGGCAGCCAATCTGCTGATATTTCTCTCAATAGGTGTGCCCCAAACAATGGCAATTTGGGGACTGAAGGAGTTCTTGAATTACTTAGAATGTGAGCTTATGTTATACCTTCAAGGATTTCCTCGAGGTGTGTCCATTTGCACCATTTGCCTCTTGTTTTCCAAACCCTGACCATACCAAGACATCTTTTTGGAAGTATTATAAAGTCAAAACTGCCAAGTACATTGGCTGTTGCATTTCTGTCCCCTGGGTCTTAAATGTGTTCATTAATTCCATTGCATTTCTCTATACATTTATCACAAAGAATAATACAAACGTAACAAGAATACGAGATTTTGGGTACTGTCGTCTTCTTATAGGGTGTGATGACATTAGTGACACACTCTATGTTGCATTGGTGGTGTGTATTGAAGTAGTGTTTTCTGTGCTCATTGCCTTGGCAAGTGTTATCAAGATTGTCATTCAGTACAGACACAAGAAGAGGGTGCAGCACAACCGTAGCACTCATGGTTCCAGCCAAACTTCCCCAGAGTCCAGAGCCACTCAGAACATCCTCACAGTGGTGACTACTTTTCTGGTCTTTTGTACTCCCACCTCCTTCTTAAGAGGCTGTGTAGCTCTTTTTCATAGTCACAGTTGGTGGCTTGTGAATATCAATCACTTCACTTCTCTGTCTTTTCCTACTTTTGCACCCTTTGTTCTTATGAGACATCACTCCATTGTATGTAGATTTACTCTGTGTTGGTTAAGACAATAATTGTCTCTTAATTTTCTTATTGCCCAATTGTTTACTCACTCTTCACACTATTAGGTCAGCAAGGAACATTAAAGGAGTCTTCCTTGTCTTCCTAAGATTTTTCAACTATGGTCAGAGGGTATTCATTTGTACCACCTGCCTCTTCATTGTCTACCCGACCATGACTATCAGTACCACAATATCCTTTTGGAAGCACCATAATCATAAACCTCCCGAGATCATTAACTGATCCATTTCCCTCCTCTCAGGCTTGCACCTGTGGATTAATTTAATTTCCTCTGTGTACAGATTTATCGAAAAGAGTAGCATAAACTGTGACAAGAACATGAACTTTTGAATATCCTTTTTTTAGACTGATGACATGAGTTGACTTATTTTATATTTTATTTGTTTCATTGTACTCTTCGTCTTACAGATACTACAGTTTTTCAGTTTTACAGTTTTGAAATGTAGATGATGTGCAAGAAGGCTCATAAACCAACTGTCCATAAAATTGAGCTTCCAAGGGAATTCATGCTATCAAGTATTCTTTTGACTGCCTTACTGTTGCACAGACATCTGGGAGACACAACATTCGAACTACAAGGCCAGTCGTAACCAAGGATAGCCATAAACTTGTGGTTCATGTGGCCCTTATCCCAGGACAGCCGTTCTAGACTACAACAGTGCCAGAAAAATGTTGAAGTGCCCTACTCAGGACCTTTGTTTGTAGTCTCTCCAGAAGCAAGACTATCTGTTTTTGTAAACTGTGTAGCAAGAGTCCTCCTCAAAGTCTTAAAAGATGGCATCCTTCCTAGCCACTTACAACAAAATTTTAATTCATATCTTTCATCTTGGACCAAAACTGATGGGAAATGAACGATTTTTTAATCTGTCTTGGCATTTTATTTGCCATCTTTTTCTTCTTTGCCCTGTATTTGAACATAGATTTTTTTCTCATTCAATGTAATCTGAATACAGCTCTTTCTCCCTCCACTTCTTTCAGCTTCTTAGTAGGTCTTCTCCCATCTGGATCCGGTCCCTTCCTAACTCTCAGTAGAAAAGAACAGGCTTCTGTGAAAGACTGCAAAGCATAAAAACACAAAATATGATCATGTAAAACACAAATATGCTATGGAAGTCACATAAAAGCACAGAATGTGATAATGTAAAACACAACTATGCTATGGAAGTCACACATACAAAACAAGCTAGTAGAGAAACCAAGGTACTCAAGAGAAGGTACATGAAGCAAGGAGCCACATTTCCACATCCAGGAGTCCCTTGTAAGTATGAAACTAAAGTTATGTATATACACAGAGGACCGCCACCGGCCACACCCTGTGATTGTTGATTCAGTCTCAGTGAGTTCGCATGAGCTTTATACAGAGGGTCATTGTCTTCTGATATCCTCTGTCTCATCCATCTCCCCATTTTTCTGCATTCTCTTCTGCTGAGATCACAGACTTTGATCAGAAAGATCTGAAGGAGACATCTCACTCAAACCTGTATGTTCCAAGGTCGTCTCTCTCTCTCTCTCTCTCTCTCTCTCTCTCTCTCTCTCTCTCTCTCTCTGTGTGTGTGTGTGTGTGTGTGTGTGTGTGTGTGTGTGTGTGTGTATGTACTGTCTGCCCACAGTTTCATTCTGCTATCATTTACATCAGGATGAAGCATCTCTGATCATGGCTGAATAAGGCACTGAGTATAGCAGAATATAATTAGGTGCTACTTTTTATTCTTTTAGATCAGTGTTATTTAAATTCATCCTAGGCCCCTGGGTTGTGCAGACTGTGGATTTTGGTCCACCACACAATGTTGCATAAGGATTTCAAATCATGTTAGTCTTAAAATCAGACATTGACTGCTTACTCCTACAAGGTTTCTGTTACCATTGCCCTGGCATATTTTGCAGAGAGATAGATCACAGGTTTTGTGCTTATGTTCATTATTCCTTTCTTTTTGGTACCCTCCAGAATAACTTTTGGTGTCATAGACATGTTTGACCTCCCAATGTTCAGTGACTTGTGTGTGTGCCGGTTACAGCAATGGGGTCTTTTTTGTCCATTTGTGAAGAGTAATCTATTGTCTCACAATAACCTTGGATGTTTGGGGATTTCCATAGGACCTTTTAGGCCAACAACTCAATTGAATGAAACCCAGTCTGAGTACTGGATATTTTGTTTGGGGCATGAGATGGTCAGTTGGGGTTCCTTTTCCCTCTTTATTTGTAGAATTCATTAAGATTGCATTCTGATATTATAGCAAGTTCCACTGAACCAGACTTCTATACTGCTCATCAGTCACTTCAATTACTGCTGTCTCTCTTCTCATTCTCTCCCTCAAACCCAACTCCTCTCCTACTTCCCACCTGATCCTTTCATTCATGACCCCTCCCCTTTCCCTGGCTCTAGTCCCCCCACTAAATCTATTCTATTTCCTTCTGCCAAGAACATGAGTATCCCCTACTACTATCCTCTATTCCCTATCTCTCTTTCTGTGGATTATAGCTTAGATATTATTTTTTTAAAATTCATTCCCAGGTATATGTTATTATATACTAGATTTATCATTCTGGGTCTCAGTTACCTCACTTGCAATATTTTCTATTTCATCATTTGCCTGAAAATTTCATGATCTCATTGTTTCAAGAGCTGAGTATTACTCCCTTGTGTGGATGTATTAAGTTTTATTTATTCATCTTCCAGTTGAGGAACATTGAGGTTATTTTCACTTTCTATTATGTATAGAGTAGCAATGAGCATATTTTTAGCAAGTGTCTCTCTTTTAGGATGAAGCATCTTGTGGCTATATGCCCTAGAGTGGCATACCTGGATCTTGAGGTAAATTGATTCACTGAGGTATATATGTCGTTGATATCACTCTCAATTTATTTTTCATTTGAATATAGAAGAGCCCCTAAGTTTTGTGAGTTAATTTTGTGTCTATCTGCAGAGAGGTTTTTTTTTTTTAATTTTCTATATTCTATGTTTATATTCTAAATGACTTTCCCTTTCCCGGTTCCCCCCTCCGCATAAGTTCCCTAAGCCCTCTTCCCTCTGCCCATTCTCCTATCAACCCCCTCCTACTTCTCTGTCCTGGTGCTCTGCTACAATGCCTTTTCAGGATCCAGCACCTCTTCTTCCTTCTTCTTGGGAGTCATTTGATATGTGAATTGTGTCTTGAGTATTCAGAGTTTCTGAGCTAATATCCACTTATCAGTGACTGAATTCCATGAGTGTTCTTTTGTGACTGGGTTACCTCACTTAGTATGATATTTTCCAGATCCAAACATTTGCCTAAGAATTTCATGAATTCATTGTTTTTAAGGGCTGAGTAGTATTCCATTGTGTAAATATGCCACATTTTCTGTATCCATTCCTCCATTGAGGGACACCTGGGTTCTTTCCAGCTTCTGGCTTTATAAATAAGGCTGCTATGAACATAGTGGAGCATGTGTCCTTATTGCATGCTGGGGAATCCTCTAGGTATATGCCCAGGAGAGGTATAGCAGCGTTCTCCGGAAGGACCAGTTTTATAAGGAACAGCCAGACTGATTTCCAGAGTGGTTGTACCAACTTGCATTCCCACCAGCAATGGAGGAGTGTTCCTCTTTCTCCACATCCTTGCCAACACCTACCTGCAGAGAGGTTTTATCAGTTATAGGAATCTCTGGTAATATTTTGGGGGAGTTCTTTGTACACTATCATATTTTCTGCAAATAAAATATTTTGACTTTTCCATTTCTGATCTCTACTACCTAAATCTCTGTCAGTTGTCCTATTGGTGGAACTAAACTGAGCAATAATAGATATGCCAAGAATAAACAACCTTGCTTTGTTCCTGGCTTTCATGGACTTGCTTTGTGTTTCTTTCTATTTAAATTAACATTATTTATGAGCTCTCTGTTCACTGCCTTTGTTTTACTTTTCTACAATATTTGTATCTTAATCCTTCCAGGATTTTTATTGTGTTATGGAATAGTGCTGGATTTTGTCAAATACTTTTCCTGTTCCTAATGAGATGATCATGTATTTTCTTTATTCTTTCTTTTGTTTTATGCTGGATTACATTTATTGATTTTGATATCTTGAGCCATCCCTGCATCTCTGGGAGTTAGCCTAAATGAATATGGTCATCATTCTTTTGTTATTTCATATAATTTATAGAGAAGTTTAGTGTCTATGGTTATGAGGTAAACTGCTTTTCATTTCTCTTTCTTTACCAGGTCCATATAATATCTGGATATCAGGATGTAAGGCTTTATAAAATAAATTTAGCAGTGTTCCTTTTCTTTCTAATTTGTTGAATAATTTGAGGATTATTGACATTAATTCTTCTTTTAACACCTGGTAAAATTGTACAATAAAACCCCAACAGCCCTAGGGTATTTTTGTTTGTTTGTTTTTGTATGGTGGGGATACATTTAATTTCTCCTTATTATTCATTAAGGTTTATTAATATGTTGTTTTTTTTATTTTGTTGTTTGGCTTTTTGGTTTTGTTTGTTTTATCTCATCCTGATTTAACCTTGGTAAGTGGTATGTATTGAGAAAATTACTCATTTCTTTAAGATTCTTCCATTAGGTAGAGTACAGGTTTTTAAATTATGCACTTATGATTCTCAAATTTACTCAAGCTCTGTTATTATGTCTCCATTGTAATTATTAATTTTGTTAGTTTGGATATTCTCCCTCTGTCTAGTTCACTGGATAAGGTTTTATGAATGTATTGATTTTTCTTAATGACTCAACATTTTGTTTCATTGAAGCATTGTGTTGGTGTTGTTCGTTTGCTTTATTATATTTATTTTATTACTTTGAGTCCTGAAGTTGAATTTTTTCTGTCTACTCCATTTTAGTGAGGTTTATTTTTTCATTTTGTTGCAGACTTTCACAGACGCTGTCCAGTAGGGTATTTCTCTCTGCCTCTGTGAAATGAGCTGATTCAAGGCATATTACATAGCATTAAGGCAGGGTTATTGGGGAGCTGCTCACTGCTGAGTTCACTGGCCCCAAAATTGAGGTCAGGGGAGTCACCACCTGGAGAGAGAGAGAGAGAGAGAGAGAGAGAGAGAGAGAGAGAGAGAGAAGAGAGAGAGAGAGAGACGTGAGAGAGGAGAGAGAGAATAGAGAGAGAGTAAGAGAGAGAAAGAAGAGAGAAAGAAGAGAGAGAATAGAGAGGAGAGAGAGAGAGAGAGAGAGAGAGAGAGAGAGAGAGAGAGAGAGAGAGAGCACAGTAGCTGAGAGAGGAGAGGAGCAGAGGAAGGGAGCTAGAGACGAAAATGTCTGTATTATGAAGGTAAGACCTCTGGTGGAGTGGCAGCCAAACCTCTGGGCTGAACAGCTCAAGGCTGGGCTCAGAGCATGCCAACTAGGGACTAAGGGATGCTGGGAGAACCTTGCTTTGAGGTGTAAAATAGGGAACTCTTTCAGCACTACCCCAGTCCCAGCCCTTTGATGATTAAAACTTAACAAATGAGGTGGTAATTGTCCCTGACTGCTTCCTGTTGACACTAGGAACCAGTTTAGTTTTAACTGACTCTCAAGTTGCACTTCTTAGTTAGAGCAGCTTTTTTGAGACTAGAACCCAAAATTGTATCTTCTGGAGACCTTTTTCACTGGTCTACTCTGCTCATAATCCAGGTGGAGATGAAGCCATAACTTGACATTCTATCCCAATTTCAAAACAGTAAACATTCATGTGCTATCACCCAGTGTGCACACTTTTCTCCTGTCAGCATGACAGGAAATTTAAAATGAGCAGGCTAGATTATCCCTATCACCTTTGAAATTTGTGATATCTATAAAAATGTGCTTTTCACATGCACAAGACCTATTTAATCCCAAACTAAGCCCAAATCCCAGCATGGAGAGCAGAGTTGGGAATGAAAGTCCACTCCTCTCTGTTGAGCTATAGCTGTTATCTGGTGGGAAGGTCAATTTCCTTTAAGAACTGCTCCTGGCCATACTCCAGTAGAAGACTGCATATCCAAGAATGCTTGGATAACACACATTGGTATTGATGGGAGAGCTTGGAATGACACAATGTTGTGTAGAAAAGGGAGAGTGGATCTGGGAAGAGTAAAGTGGGAGGGAGGTTGAATATGATCAAAATACATGATATGAAATTCTCATAAAAATAATAAAAATATAAAAAATATGCTTTTTGAATGCCTTCATCCATAAACAGAAGACAATAACCCTTAACTCAATTGCTACTAGGACAAAGAATCAAGTTATATCAGCCTTTCTTGGGAACTCAATATTGCTATACTTTTTCTAAGGCAATCTAGGCTAAAGGTTAGAGAGCTGACCCAGCAGTTAAACTCATATGCTGCTCTTGCAGGATGTAAGTTCACTTCCAAATAACTGTGACAGGCACCACATGACTGTCTGAAACTTCAACTCCAAAAAATCTGAGGTCCATTTGTGGTCATCGCAAGTACCTATACTCATGGACTCACACACACACACACACACACACACACACACCCCACACTCACACACACACAAACACACATACACACATACACACAAACACAGTCACACACGTATACACATATACACATACATAACACACATACACATGCACACACCCATACACAAATACACACACATACACACACATACATACACATACACATATACACACACATACACACATGTGCACACACATACATACACATAGACACACACATAAACACACATATACACACATACATGCACACACACATATATGCATACACACACACATACACACATGGACACATAGATACACACACACACACACACAAACAATGATGCATTAATATCTGAAGTGAGAAGTCAATAGAATTGGATAATGCCTAAGCTCCTCTTTAATACAAAACCTAAAATATCAGCAGTTTCCTTTACCTTAGTGTTCAGTCTCAGTCCTCTGCTAAGGGCTTATCATGCATGGCCAATTAAACTTCCCCATCAAGCTTTCAGAGCAAAATCGTTGCCTGAACCTACAATATTGCTCCACTAACCCAACAAAAGGCAAAACTTTTCTTAAGAGATTCCAAAACAGTACTTAAAATACTTAACACTTTATTGGCTGCTTAAAAAAAACAGTTTGGGGAAAAATGTCTTTGTAAGGCAGGCATTTTAGCAAGAATGGCATTGTATGGCCTCTCTGAATCTGTGGTGCAAATAAAATGCCAGTCCATCTGGCTAAACACAGCTGAATGGGGTACAAATAAATCCTACCTCATTGGAATGTTAGTGACCTGAAACTTTTTCTACAATGAAACAAAATAAAGATCTTCCTCTCTTTCTTTTGGAAGACGTTTGAGGTCTGAATACACTAACGTGTCTTACATCAAAATGAGCACCCGCGTTTTCTGCTTCTGTTTACACAATGCTTCTGAAGATCAGGAAGCAATTGTCCTAATGGAGTAGTACTCCATTGTGTACCACATTTTCTGGATCAATTCCTCTATTGAAGGACATCTGATTTCATTCCAGCTTCTGGCTATTATAAATAAGGCTGCTATGAACATATGTCCTTGTTATATGTTAGAGTATGTTTTGGATATATGCTCAGTAGTGGTATAGCTGGGTCTTCAGGTCAAATTTCTGAGGAACCACCCGACTGAGTTGTTGTATCAGCTGGCAATCCCACCAGCAATGGAGAAATGTTCCTCTTTTTCCACATCCTCACAAGCATCTGCTGCACGTGAGTTTTTGATCTTAGCGATTCTGACTGGTATGAGGTAGAAACTAAGGGTTGATTTGATTTGCATTTCCCTGATGACTAAGGATGTTGAATATTTCTCACAGGCCTCCAACCTACAACAACATGTAGCATGTATCAATTCTATGTCGGGGTGTGAAGGAATATGCCTGGGAGGTGACTTAGTTAGAATATGCTCACTCCATAGTATCTGGGGATAGTCTCTTAAAAGCCCAGTGATCACAACAATAAATTTTCCCTTCATTGGCAGATGTGACCACAATAGCTTATACTCAGTATTCATGTCTGTGATGAACTAATAGTTCTACTAATAGTCTGCTGTTCCAGCCCTTGAACCTGGGATAAAATTGGACTTTGCACTGTGTAATACAATGCAACAAGGGTTTCTAAGTTCTAAGCCTATACCTCAAGTACCTTGAAATCTTTTAGTTTGAACCATTGAGATTCATCCTGCCATGAACTTACAATCAAAATTCGTGTGTTGAAGCTCTAATCCCTAATGCCCTATGGGACTGAACTTTGTGACAGAGTCATAATGGAGGCAACTAAGTTAAAATGAGGACGATCTGGTGGGAATCTAAAATTGTATAACTTTGAAGATATAAGGAGAAGATATTCATTTCCACACCAATAAAAAAGCCTGGAATATACTCATTGTATTGGTCCTCTAAAGGAACCATCCCTGTTGATGCATAATGTCACTTTTTAGCCTCTGCAACTGTGTTTACCAATAAATCTCCACCATATGATCCACTCAATCTATTATTGTCCTGGCAGCTAAAGCAGTCACCATATCATTTAGTCCAAGTAAGTCAATGAGATGTCGTCTAGTCACTCCTGTCATCTCCAGCGGACATCCATCATGCATCCATCCAACCATCTATGAAAGCATCCAGTATCCATATATGTTCACATCCAAGTGAGAGCTATCTATCTTACACATGCTTCCATCCATGAATTGCAACCATCAATCACCTACCCACCACTGTTAAACTGCTATGTATTCCCTATGGAATTTGATTTATTTTTATTTTATGTTCATTGGTCTTTTGCCTGCATGTATGTCTGTATAAAGGTAACAGGTCCCCTGAAACTGTAGTCACAAACAGTTTTGAAATGCCATGTGGGTACAGGGAATTGAACCTAGGTCTTCTGGAACAGCAGCCAGTGCTCTTAACTACTGAGCCATCACTCCACATCCCCCTATGGAGTTTAAATTTACTATTCTGCATATTAATCACCCTCCTTCTGTGACTCTCAAAGACACAGCTACAAGCTTGATGACACCCACCTTTGATTTTCTAAGTGGCAGTTGGGATGTTTTTGGCATCAGCTAGCAGCTTCACACCAGTATCTTCTGGTTTATTGTTTGAAACTTGTAGGTACTTTAGAGTCTTGTTGTTCCTCAGGACTTCAGCCAGATCCTGGAAGCCCCTCATGGTGATGCAACAATGTCTCAAATTTCAAGAGAAAGTTCACAATACAGTGGTTACTTCCTGTTCTGAAAAAGAAGCGTTTCACAAGGCTCAGTGATGCCTGAAACTGAAAAGGGTGCTCAGTGATTCAGAAAACATCATCTAAGTGATCCATAGACAACAAAAACTGAGTATGCCAGGCATACCCAGATATTTAAAATGGCATATAAAATCAGCTATGCTACATTGTAATGGAAGTTAAAACAGAGGTCTGGAGAGGTGGCTCAGTAGTTAAGAGCACACCTTTCTTGCAAAAGACCCAGGTTTGGTTTCATCAAGTAGTTTATGCTTTTAAAATATTTTTTCTTCTTTCTTTATAGTGCTGGGGAATCATTGCTACTTCTGATGATTTCAAAATATATTCTACATGACATCTTAGTGGACTTTAGAAAGCCATTATAAGAAGAAAAAGCACACTATATATTGTATTTTCATTTGGTGTCTTATCCCCTTTCTAGAGAGGATGACCCTGACATCTCATAACTGATAAGGTGATAGTGTTCTCCCAAGTTGCACACATTCGTATGTGTTACCAAAAGGTATTTAATATTGGAATACTAATGCTTGGCATGATCCAAACAAAACCACATTAAATTAACCAAAAATCTCTCAATTATATAATTTAAAATCAAGAGTTCTATTATTTCTCTTCCCATAACTGTTACACTGATGTTTATTCTTTCCAAAGTAGAATTTTCACACACACTAATTAATTCACACATGTATTTTAAAATCCCCTCTTCCATATCTTACTTTCTTTGGGCTTGAAATGCCTTCTGCAGGCTTCTGTGTTTAAACACTTATTCCCCATATGGAGCCACTGTTTTGGGAATCAGTTATCTGATTTCTGTAATATTGAATTCTAACAGGTAGATGTGGGCCATTGAACCCTACTTTTGCTTCCATTCTCTGCTTCCTGATCCAAAAGGACAAAATCAATTTTTATACACACTCATACCACCATGAGCCCACATTTCCATAGTTTAACAGTAGAGATTAGACAATTCTATAACATGACCTACAATGAGCCCTGCATACTTTAATTTGCTAATATTTCATTACACTGACAGTGATTACCAAAAAAATCACTATTCATTTCCTAGCACTGACTTCATACATCTTAACCATCCCTTGGGCTCAAGTCATAATTTATTTCTTTCTCCCAGTTCTTTGTGTCTACATTCTGAGAGGCTGTCTCCCACATACCAAAACCACAACAGAGGTCAAGGCACGTGTCTTTCCTAAGGAAAGGTTCTTCAGGAACCAGAGGTGAGTGACTCTACCCTACAAATTCTCAAGATCTCTAAATAGGGCCTCCAAGACCAAATTCAAAGAAACCCACCATAGTGACTTGAGGACACAGTGTGCGAGAGACTCTTCTTACAGAGAATCTCCAGTCCTTTATCCTTCAGGTCACTGGAGCTGATATCTAGATAGCTCAGAGTTGTGTTCCACCTAAGAACATCAGAAGATAGTCCCAGCATTGCTTGAGGAAGCAGCCGGCCAACGTGTAGGAGGGAAGGGATTGTAAAGGGGAAAATGTAACATCCCACAACTTTACACAAAGTAACATTAGCAAAATATTCAAGCAAGAGGAAAACCTTCTGGTTTATCCAAACACATCTATCTCCATTTCTTCTGATTCAATCAGATCTCGCACTGAAACTGAGTAATTCATTGAAAATGATTATGTTTGGAAGACCTTACCTGAAGCTAACCTAAATCTTTTCTATTAACAATGCCTCATTCACTGTCCCTAATGATACCTTTAAAAGCTACATGATTATTGTAATATAGGCAGCCAAATCATGTTGTCCTGCCTAATATGTTGAAAAACAATGTATAAGTTGTTTAGTCTTAATTCTGTTGCTGTGATAAAAATTATCCTTACAAAAATCAATTCTGTGTGAGAAGCTCTAATTTGTGTGTGTGTGTGTGTGTGTAGATGATGTGTGCAGGTCCCTGTCACAGTGTGCATGTAGCAGTTAGAGCAGCTATGTGCAGCTGGTTCTCTCCTTTCCACTTTGCATGGTTGTTTGGAACATTGAACTTGAAATGGTCCTGTCTCAGCCTGCTGCATGGCTGGAACTACAGGGATGTGAAACCAATCAGGACGTAGGAATACATGAGAAAGTGTTTTAACAATTTTATTTACAAGTTGGGCGCTAGGAAAGAAATGGGCTTCTGGAAGAGCAAATAAGAGTGTGTATTTTCTTAACCACTTAGCCATCTTTCCAGGACCCTGTGTTTATCTTTGTTTCTTAGGTTTGTGCTTTGAAACTTCTGCAATGGGACTGTATCAATTGGAAGAGAGTATAACTAATTAACTTGTCAGGGTGGGGTCTTGGATGATGCCGTGGTCTCTGGACAGGATTCCTGTAGATGACTTTTCTTCAGTCAGCAGAACAACACAAAAATCTATGGCAATTCAAGGAAAGAAAGAATGCAGAACTGCCCAAGCACACTTTGACTGCATTCTAATCCCAAGGAATGAAAGACTGGGGAGCTGTCCTAGCCTGTTATGGATGCAAACAATTCTCACGTATTATTCCTGTCAAGACATCCCACACAAGTATCCTTTTTCAACAGGAAACAGTCTTCATTCACTGTTGTGGAATAAACAGTCTAGCCTGTTGAAATTAGGTCCAGTGTCTTAGATGATCTCTTCTGTCTTTATAGTGCCTCAGAAACCTAATAATTTATATGCTGCGTGTGTGCTCCTCTGTTTGGAGTCTGGAGGGTGATGCAGATGTTATTCTCAGTTACTCCGAGGATTCAAAATTGAAGAGAACCATGATCAGGAACCATAAATCATCGCCTTAGCTGTATTTTTGTTATAATTGGAACTGACACTCTTGCTGGGGTCAAGATCTTTATAAACAAGGACACAGGCCAACTGCTTGAGCAAGAGGGAGTCGTGATGTCATGTTCTTAAGCATCATTCTTCTGAATTTGCTGGAACTGATTGTGATTGCTTGGAAGCAACTCAATAGGCTCGTCACTTAAAGGGATATTCCCTGGTTATTCGGTAGATATAAATTATCAATTTACATCCAAAGTAATCTAGGAAATCTTTATATTCATAATCTTATAGTCTATTGTAAGCTTTTAAGATGATAAACAGGCAATTGGAAAAGTCAAGTGCTCTATGATCAGGTCTTCGGGCAATAAATGTTGTCCAGTGAATTTCAAAATGACATAATAAAGTAGTATTGAGGAATTGCCAATAATTCCCACTATAATCTGGGAGAAGAGGAATATTCCAGTTAAAATCTTTTCAGAAACCATTTCAATTCCTATTTAAAAAGAAGGCAAATTTATTTTTGATGTGAAGCCAGAGTAATACAGTTTTACTTTGCATTGTTTCATGATGTGAACTTAAACAATATATTTATCACTTATTGTATTTATATTGCTTTGTCATTGAAGAAGAGTGTCTAAAGCTTTGGTCTTTATTAATTGAATTTTCTCTATTATTATATGGAAAGTTTTAGATATATTGCTGAAGAGTAATGTTCTTACTGGAAAAGGTCCAACTTGACCTTTAACATAGCAATCAAAAGATAGAGGCAGACAGACATATGAATTTAATGCTAACCTGTTCTAATTTCATTACAGTCAATGTTAGGATTCTGTCTAAGCACCACCCCACAGTTACCTGGCAATGGCCAGGTATGCTGCTCACCACAGTTACCCAGCAACAGCCAGGTAGATCTGGTCTACTATAAAGTGATCTACTTGTTCCCTCCTCTTTCTCTTACTCTCTTGTCCTCTTTCTTTCTTTCTTTCTTTCTTTCTTTCTTTCTTTCTTTCTTTCTTTCTTTCTTTCTTTTTTCTTTCTTTCTTTCCTTCCTTCCTTCCTTCTTTCTTTCTTTCTTTCTTTCTTTCTTTCTTTCTTTCTTTCTTTCTTTCTTTCTTTCTTTCTTTCTTTCTTTGCTTGCTTTTATTAGATATTTGCTATATTTACATTTCAAATGTTATCCCCATTCCTTGGTACCCCTCTGAAAATACCCTATCCCACCTCCCTCACCCTGCTCACCAACCCACCCTCCTACTTTCATGACCTAACATTCCCTTACACTGGGGATGTCCTCTCACTGATGTCTGAAAAGGCTATCCTCTGCTACATATGTAGCTGGAGCCATGCGTCCCTCCATGTGTACTCTTTGGTTAGTGGTTTATTCCCTGGGTGCTCAAACATGTAATAAGGACACATGATCTACTATCTTCATAGCAGCTTTATTTACAATAGCCAGAAGCTGGAAAGAACCCAGATGTCCCTCAACAGAGGAATGGATACAGAAAATGTTGTATATATACACAATTGAGTAACTATTAAAAACAATAAATTCATAAAATTCTTAGGCAAATGGATGGAACTAGAAAATATCATCCTGAATGTGGTAACCCAATCACAAAAGAACACACATGGTATGCACTCACTGATAAGTGGATATTAGCCCAAAAGCTAAGAATATCCAGGATGCTATTCACAGACCACATGAAGGTCAAGAAGAAGGAATTTGGTCTTTATTAGAAGGGGGATCAAAATACCTGTGTCTCACAGCCAACTAATAGACTGAGCATGGGGTCCCCAAAGGAGAAGCTAGAGAAAGGACCCAAGGAGCTGAAGAGGTTTGCAGCCCTGTAGGAGGAACCATAATATGTCCCAACCAGTACCTCTTGTTCTCTCTTATTCCCTTACTCTCTTGCCCTCTTGGGCTCTTCCCTTCCCCCTTCCCTTCACCCCTCTCCATGTGCTCATGGCCAGACTCTACTTCTCTACCCACTCCTTCTTTCTGCCTTTCTCTGACTCTACCCCTCTCTTAACTCTCCTCCCCATGCCCTAAATAAACTCTATTCTATGTTATACCATTGTGTGGCTTGTCCCTCAGGGGGAAGGGATGCCTCAGCATGAGCTGGCAGAGGCACCCCCTTCCTCCATACCTCACCACACCCCCCATGGAACATATTGTATCTCTTTATCTTGTTATAATAACAACAGTCAATACTAGAAAAAGCAAAACCCTGTCTCTAATAGTTCCCCCAAAATGATTAATGTTCTCAATGATGTACAAATGGTTTTGAACAAATACATTAATAAGGGGATGATTTTTAAAGAAAGAAATTTTAAGACATGCCATTATTTCTGAAACTCTAAAGAAGCAGAATTCAAAATTTATTAAAAGAAACAGTAGATAATATTTGAAAATCATTCTGGCAGATCCTCTCAGGGGACCTTTCTACCAGGCTCCAGTTAACAAGTGCTTCTTGATTTAAGCAATAGTGTCTGGGTTTTGTGTCTGCAGATGGGATAGATCCCTTGGTGGGACAGTCTCTGGATGGCTTTTCCTTCAATCTCTACTCCACTCTTAGTCCCTGTGATTTTTTTAGACAGGAGTAATTCTGGGTTAATGTTTTTGAGACGGGTGTATTCAATTATACCTCAACTGGTGGTCATGCCTAATCTCAGAATATAGTCTCTACAGGTTCTATCTTACCTTTGTTGGGTATTTCAGCTGTGGATTCTCATAGCCAACCATCAGACTGAGCACAGGGACCCCAGTGAATGAGTTAGGGGAAAGACTGAATGAGCTAACCACCCCCTCCAGGACTATCAGGAACTAAACCAAAGAATACTCCTGAAGGGACCTATGGCTCCATCTGCATAAGTAGAAGAGGATTGCCTAATCTCTCATCAAAGGGAGGGAGGGGAGGTCCTTGGTCCTGTGAAAATTAGGAGCCCTGCCAACATTTCGCTCCCAGATGGACAGAACAGGCAGCTCCAGGTATAGAGATATCCTGAGTTTAACATCAGTTGGCACACAGACCTCCAGGCTTCTGCCTGTGCCCAAGACCTGGGCAGCTCTAAGGTTTGGCTGTATGCCACCCTGTAATGGGTCCTTTGCAGAGTAATCAGCCCTTGGAGCAGATCCCTGCTGCCATCTTAGCTCCCAGTCAGACAGGATAGACGGCTCCAGGTACACAGAAACAACCCCTAGTATAACATTGCTTGGGGCAAGGTACACCTGGGCTCCAAGAGTAGGGCAGCCCATCAGCAATCTGTGCCAGGGGAACCCTAGTCATCCACAGGAGCAGAAATAGCCTTACAGGCTTACGGGAGGTTCAAGCACCAGGCAGTGACAATAGGAGTAACAAATACCAGAGATAACCAGATGTCAAAAGGCATACATAGGAACATTACTTACAGAAATCAAGGCAATATGGCAGCATCCAAACCCAATTCTCTGACAACAGAAAGTCCTGGATACCCCAACATACCAGAAAAACAAGATTTGGATTTAAAATCACTGGCGATGATGTTAGAGGAATACAAGAAGTACATAAATAAATCTCTTAAAGAAATACAGGAGAAAATGGATCAAAAGATAGAAGCCCTTACAAGGGAAACCCAAAAATCATTTAAAGAAATTCAGGAGAATATGGGTCAACAGGCAGAAGTCATAAAAGAGGAAACACAAAAATCTCTTAAAGAATTATAGGAAAACACAAACAATCAAGGGAAGGAACTAAGCAAAGCCATCCAGGATCTAAAAACAGAAGTAGACACAACTAAAAAATCACAAAGGGAGACAACTTTGGAGATAGAAAACCTTGGGAAGAAATCAGAGGCCATAGATGCAAATATCAACAACAGAATACAAGAGATAGGAAAAAGAATCTCTGATGCCTAAGATACCATAGAAACCATTGATTCAACAGTCAAAGAAAATGCAAAATGCAAAAAGGTTGTAATGCAAAACATCCAGGAAATCCAGGACACAATGAGAAGACCAAACCTAAAGATTATAGGTATAGATGAGAGTAAAGATTTACAAATTAAAGGGCCAGCAAATATCTTCAACAAAATTATGGAAGAAAACTTCCCCAACCTAAAGAGAGAAATGCCCATGAACATAGAAGAAACCTACAGAACTCCAAACAGACTGGACCAGAACATCATATAATAATCAAAACTCCAAATGTACAAAACAAAGAAAGAATATTAAATATTAAATGCAGTAAGAGGAAAAAGGCCAAGTAACATATAAAGGAAGACCTATCAGAATTACACCATATTTCTCACCAGAGTCCAAGAAAGCTAGAAGATCCTGGGCAGATCTCATGTAGACTCTAAAAGAACACAAATGCCAGCCAAAATTACTATACCCAGCAAAACACTCAATCACCACAGATGGAGAAACCAAGATATTCCATAATAAAACCAAACTTACACAATATATTTTCACAAACCCAGCCCTACAAAGGATAATAGGTGGAAAACTCCAATACAAGGAGGGAAACTACACCCTGGAAAAAGCAAGATAGTAACCTTCTTTTAACAAACCCCAAAGAAGATAACCACGCAAACATAAAAATAACATCAAAAATAATAATCACTATTCCTTAATATCTCAACATCAATGGATTCAATTCCCCAATAAAAAGACATAGATTAACAGACTGGATACATATACAGGATCCATTTTGCTGCATACAGGAAACACACCTCACTGTCAAAGACAAAAACTACCTCAGAGTAAAAGGTAGAAAGACAATTTTACAAGCAAATGGTCTCAGGAAACAAGCCGGAGTAGCCATTCTAATATCAGATAAAATTGACTTTCAATCTCAAGTCATCAAAAGGGACACAGAAGGACACTTCTTACTGGTCAAAGGAAAAATCACCAAGAAGAACTCTCTTTTCTGAACATCTATGCTCCAAATGCAAGGGCACCCTCATTCATAAAAGAAACTTTACTAAAGCTCAAAGCATACATTGCATCACAATAATTGTGGGTGACTTCAACACTCCACTCTCCTCAATGGACCGAGCAGGAAAACAGAAACTAAACAGGGACACAGTGAAACTAATTGAGGCTTTGGACCAATTGGATTTAACAGATATATATAAAACATTTCATCCCAAAGCAAAATAATATTCCTTTTTCTCAGCACCTCATCTTATGTTCTCCAAAATCAAACATATAATTGGTCACAATCCAAACCTCAAGAGATATAAGAAGATCGAACTAATCCCATGCCTCCTATCAGATCACTATGGAGTAAGAGTGGTCTTCAGTAGCAACAAAAACAACAGAAAGCCCACTTACACATGGAAGCTGAACAATACACAATGATAACCCCCAAGGAAGAAATAAAGAAATAAATCAAAGACTTTCTAGAATTTAATGAAAATGAAGGCACAACATACCCAAATTTATGGCACAAAATAAAAGCAGTGCTAGGTGGAAAACTCATATCCCTGAGTGCCTCCAGAAAGAAACTAGAGAGAGCATACACTAGCAGGTTAATGGCACACCTGAAAGCCCTGGAACATAAAGAAGCTAATTCACCCAGGAGGAGGAGAAGACAGGAAATCATCAAACTCAGGGCTGAAATCAATCAAGTAGAAACAAAGAGAACCATACAAAGAATCAAGGAAACCAGGAGCTGGTTCTCTGAGAAAATCAACAAGATAGATAAACCCTTAGCCAGACTGACCAAAGGGCACAGAAACAGTATCCAGATTAACAAAATTAGAAATGAAAAGGGAGATATAACAACAGAAACTGAGGAAATTCAAAAAATCATCAGATCCTACTACAAAAGCCTGTACTCAACTGGAGAATCTGGGGGAAATGGACAATTTCCTAGAGAGATACCAAATACCAAAATTAAATCAAGAGCAAATAGATCATCTAAACAGTCCCATAACCCCTAATGAAATAGAAGTGGTCATTGAAAGTCTTCCAAACAAAAAAAAAAATGGGACCAGGTGGTTTTAGTGCAGAATTCTTTATTATTATTATTATTATTATTATTATTATTATTATTTTCTAAATTCTTTGATACATTCCAAATGCTTTACCCTTTCCCGGTTCACCCCTCCCCATATGTCCCATAAGCCTTCTCTCCACCCATTTTCCAATGACCTCCCTCCTTCTTCTCTGTCCTGGTACTCCCCTACAATGCTGGATCAAGCCTTTCCAGGATTAGGGCCCTCTTCTTCCTTCTTCATGGGAATCATTTGATATGCTAATTGTATCTTCAGTATTCAGAGCTTCTGGGCTAATTAACATCCACTTATCACTGATTGCATTCCATGAGTATTCTTCTGTGATTGGATTACCTCACTTAGGATGATATTTTCCAGTTCCAACCATTTGCCTAAAAATTTCATGAATTCATTGTTTTTAATTGCTCACTAGTATTCCATTGTGTAAATATACCACATTTTCTGTATCCATTCCTCCACTGAGGGACATCTAGGTTCTTTCCAGCTTCTGGCTATTATAAATAAGAGTGCTATGAACATAGTGGAGTATGTGTCCTTATTGCATGCTGGGGAATCCTCTGGGTATATGCCCAGGAGTGGTATAGCAGGGTCCTCCGGAAGTGTCATGTGCAGTTTTCTGAGGAACCACCAGACTGATTTCCAAAGTAGTTGCACCATCTTGTAATCCCACCAGCAGTGGAGGAGTGTTCCTCTTTCGCCACATCCTTGCCAACACCTGCTGTCTCTTGAGTTTTTTTTTTTTTAAGCTTCCGTTATTTTTTTTAATTTATTGATATATTTATTTACATTTCAAATGTTTTCTCCTTTTCTGGGCCCCCACTCCCCGAAAGACCCATCAGTCCCCTTCCCTCCCCCTGTTTTCCCACCCAACCCTTCCCACTTCCCTGTTCTGATTTTGTTCTATACTGATTCACTGAGTCTTTCTAGAACAAGGGGCCACTCCTCCGTTCTTCTTGTACCTCATTTGATGTGTGGATTATGTTTTGGGTATTCCAGTTTTTTGGGTTAATATCCACTTATTAGTGAGTACATACCATGTTTCATCTTTTGAGTCTGGGTTACCTCACTTAGTATGATGTTCTCCAGCTCCATCAATTTGCCTAAGAATTTCATGAATTCATTGTTTCTAATGGCTGAATAGTACTCCATTGTGTAGATATACCACATTTTTTGCATCCACTCTTCTGTTGAGGGATACCTGGGTTCTTTCCAACTTCTGGCAATTATAAACAGGGCTGCTATGAACATAGTAGAACATGTATCCTTATTACATGCTGGGGAATCTTTTGGATATATGCCCAGGAGTGGTATAGCAGGATCTTCTGGAAGTGAGGTGCCCAGTTTTCAGAGGAACTGCCAGACTGATTTCCAGAGTGGTTGTACCAATTTGCAACCCCACCAGCAGTGGAGGAGTGTTCCTCTTTCTCCACATTCTCGCCAACACCTGCTGTCTCCTGAATTTTTAATCTTAGCCATTCTAACTGGTGTAAGGTGAAATCTCAGGTTGAGTTTTTATCTTAGCCATCCTGACTGATGTGAGGTGAAATCTCAGGGTTGTTTTGATTTGCATTTTCCTAATGACTAATGATGTTGAGCATTTCTTAAGGTGCTTTTTGGCCATTTGAATTTCTTCAGGTGAAAATTCTTTGTTTAGATCTGTACCCCATTTTTAATAGGGTTTTTTGGTTCCCTGGGGTCTAACTTCAGGATGGGAATCAGTATCCCCATAAGACCTCAAGCAATACTACAGAGCAATAGTGTTAAAAAACTGCATGGTATTGGCATAATGACAGGCAAGTGGACCAATGGAATAGAATTGAAGACCCAGATATGAATCCACACACCTATGGTCACTTGATCTTTGACAAAGGAGCAGAAAACATCCAGCGGAAATAAGATAGCATCTTCAACAAATGGTGCTGGTTCAACTGGAGGTCAGCATGCAGAAGAAGGCAAATTGATCCATTTTTATCTCCTTGCACCAAGCTCAAGTCCAAGTGGATCAAGAACCTCTACATAAGACCAGACACACTGAAACTAATAGAATAGAAACTGGGGAAGACACTTGAGGACATGGTCACAGGGAAAAATTTCCTAAACAGAACACCAATAGCTTATGCTCTAAGATCAAGAATTGACAAATGGGACCTCATAAAACTACAAAGTTTCTGTAAGGCAAAGGACATTGTAAATAGGACAAAATGGCAACAAACAAATTGGGAAAAGATCTTTACCACTACTACATCCAATAGAAGGCTTTTATCCAAGATGTACAAAGAACTCAAGAAGGTAGACTCCAGAGAGCCATATATCCCCCTTAAAAGATAGGGTACAGAGCTAAACAAAGAATTTTCACCTGAGGAATATCGAGTGTCTGAGAAGCACATAAAGAAATGTTCAACATCCTTAGTCATCAGATAAATGCAAATCAAAACAAACCTGAGCTTTCACCTCACACCTGTCAGAATGGCAAAATCAAAAAGTCAGGAGAAAACAGGTGCTAGTGAGGGTGTGGAGAAAGAGGAACACTTCTCCACTGGTGGTGGGGTTGCAAGTTGGTACTACCACTCTGGAAGTCTGGCAATTCCTCAGAAAGCTGGGAATGATATTTCTAGAGGACCCCGCTATACCACTCGTGGGCTTTCCCAGGATTTCCCAGCATGTAATAAGGACACATACTCCACTATGTTCATTGCAGCCTTATTTATAATAGCCAGAAGCTGGAAAGAACCCAGATGTCCCTCAATGGATAAATGGATACAGAAAATGTGGTATATATACACAATTGAGTACTATTCAGCCATTAGAAACAATGAATTCATGAAATTCTTACACAAATGGATAGAACTGGAGAACATTATCTTAAGTGAGGTAACCCAGTCTCAAAAGAACACTCATGGTATGCGCTCACTGATAAATGGATATTAGCCTAGAAGCTTGGAATACCCAAGACACAATGCACATATCAAATGGTGCCCAAGAAGATGAAAGGAGTGGCCCCCGGTCCTGGAAAAGCTCAGTGCAGCAGTGTAGGGGATACCAGGACAGGGAAGTGGGAAGTGGTTGATTGGGGAACCAGGGGAGGGAAGAGGACTTATGGGACTTTCATGGAGGGGCGATCCAGTAAAGGGAGAATCACTTGAAATTTAAATAAAGAATATATCGAATAAAAAAATAAAGGAATTCTGTGCAGCTGGAGGTAATGAGTTTAGGCTGATAAATGGATTCACTGTCAGTTCATGTCTACTAGTAAGCTTCTACAAACCTGGCATGGGGGAGGTGTCCTTACAGAGAAGCTTACATAATCACAGATTATTTTTATGTCTGCAGGATCACACTTTTACAATCTTAAAACTACATATATGAATCAATGTGATGTGCAATCCTTACTGCCAGCAGAAGCTTTCCTATTCTCGACTGACACAACATGTCTTCATTGTTGTTTTCTACTTGTGGCTAACATTTGTTTATAAATAAGTGCCATACATGCCCTTTTGAATCTGGGATACTTCACTCATGAAGATATTTTCTGGTTCCATCCATTTGCCTTCAAAATTCACAATATCCTTGTTTTTAATAGCTGAATGGTATTCCATTGTGTAAATGAATCATATTTTCTTTATTCATTCTTCAATTGAGGGACATCTAGGTTGTTTTCAATTTCTGACTAGAACAAATAAAGCTCTTATGAACATAGTTGTACAATTGATCTTGTAGTATGGTGGGGCATTTTTGGACATATGCCCAGGAGTAATATACCTGAATCTTGAGGTAGAACCATTCTCAAATTCATGAGAAGCTGCCAAATTGATTTCTAGAGTGGTTGTATAAGAAATGTTCAATATTCATAGTCATCAGGGAAATCCTAATCAAAATGACTCTGAGATTCCACTTTACACCCATCAAAATGGCGAAGATCAAACACTCAAGGGACCACACATTCTGGCAAGGGTATGAAGCAAGGGGAACACTCCTACATTGCTGGAGGGAGTTAAATCTTGTACAAACTTGTACATGATATCTTCTTTTCCATATCATTTTATCTCATTTCTGGATTGATAGCCTATATCTAATTTTTCTCAACACTTACATATATTTAAACATTGTGATCTCTGTCTTTGTTTTGGAAAGAACCTGTGATCCCCCCTCCATCTATGCTATCTGCTAAAATCTTTGTAATTCTGTACAGTTTCTAAAGATTCATGATGCCTCTTTCCTTTATAGATCAACAAAATTCTGCTGGGCATAGCTAGCACACTTCCTTTATCTACTGATTAATACCATTCCCTTTGCTATTATGAATCATGTAGCAATTAATATTATGTGCAGTATTTCTCTAGTAAGACATACATTGCCTTGGGTATATGTCAAGAAATTATATAGCTGTGTTATATTGTAATATTATTTTCACATTTTGAGATAACTTTATTTATTTCACTAATGAATATAGTACTTTAACCTCTTTCCATTATAGAATGAGAATTCAATTTTCTCTAAATCATTGTCAGCATTTGTTGTGTTCTATCCTCTGGATGTTAATCATTCTTAGGGGTACAATGAGTTCTCAAAGTATTTCTAATTTTCACTTCATTGAGAAGTAAACTGTTGAATATTTTGAAAAACTACTTACTTCACGCTTGTGCATTGTCTTCAAGGAATCCATGCCCATGGCTAGAAATATGGTGAATGGAGTATTTAGTCTCTATTTTCCTGTGTACATTCTAGATTTTAAGCTCTTCAATGAAATATAGAAGTCAATGATTTTCTCCTATTCAATAGGTTGTCTATACTTAGTGGGACATTTCCTTGAATGTGCAGAAAACTTTTAATGTCATGCAGTTTCACTCTTTAGTTCTTGGCTTCTTTCCTGTGATACAGGTATTGTAGCCTCTATCTATACAGAGTGTGACTCATAGGCTCACAATCATGACAACAATAAAATGTGAGGACTACAAGTCCTCATTGTCACCTTGACACACACACACACTCACACACACACACACACACACACACACACACACACAAGATAAAAATTAAAGTTGTTTTCATGCTTGTGTTCAGATGCTGTTTGTTGGCCAGAGATCTGTTTATAAGTCAGGTGTTAACATTGTCATGATTATTAGAGTGTCTCCTTTAGGAATGATATGAAAAGATTGTTTTCCATCATCTGTAATTGGTTAATATATTCCTGAAGAGCCAATAACTGTGCAAGGGAAAAGGGTGAGGGTTCTGATCCCAGTTTTAAGATCCCAAGAAAAATAAGACAAAGACAGATACAGAAAATGTGGTACATTTACACACTGGAATACTACCCAGCTATTAAAAATAATGACTTCATGAAATTCACAGACAAATAGATAGATCTAGAAAATATCATCCTGAATGAGGTAACATAGACACAAAAGACCACACATGACCTATACTCACTGATAAGTTGGAATTAGATGAAGAGTGTGGAATAGCCACTATACAATTCATGGACCACATTAAGATCAAGAGCAAGGAAGACTGAAGAGTAGATGCTTCAGTCCTACTTAGAAGGGGGGACAAAATAA
Source organism: Apodemus sylvaticus (assembly GCF_947179515.1). NCBI lineage: Eukaryota > Metazoa > Chordata > Mammalia > Rodentia > Muridae > Apodemus > Apodemus sylvaticus. The sequence continues at coordinate 55,050,538 of NC_067490.1, forward strand.
TCAAGGAAAGTCAAGGGTTGGAGGGACTTGGGATGAAGAGAAAAGGGAAAGGGGAAAGGACCGAAAGAAGTGAGTATAAGGAGGAGATGGAGATGTACAGAGGGCCAGAAAACTGAACAGACGGAGGATGGGGAACTGAGTGAAGCAACCAGAAAGTCCCAGATGCCTGGAAAGCAAGAGCCTCCCAGGACCTCACAGGGATGACATTAGCTGAAATACCCCTCAAAATGGTGAGGGAGAACCTTTTGAGACCACATCCATTGGTTAGACATGGCCCCTGGTTGAGGGATGGGTCCAGTCAACCATTTCCAAAACTTTAACCTAGAATTGCTCCTCTCTAAAGGAAATACAGGGACTAAAAGTGGAGTAGAGGCTGAAGGAAAGGCCATCCAGAGACTTCCCACCTATGGATCCATCCCAAACGCAGACATCAAACCAGACATGGATACCAAGTATCCACAATAAGTGTAGTGCTTGCTGACAGGAGCCTGATACAGTAGCCTGAGAGGCTTTGCCAGATCCTGACTAATATAGATGCAGATACTCAAAGCCAACCATCAGACTGCTCAGTGGAGGACTTTGGGGAAGGACTGAAGGAGCTGAAGTTGCCTTAACTGTTATCAGTGGGAAGGGGGCATTTGTCCTGTGAAAGCGTGGTGTCCCAGTGTAGAGGAATGCTAGGGTGGTTAGGGGGAAGTGTGTAGGTGGGTAGGGGAGCACCCTCATAGAAGTAGAGTAAGAGTGGGTTGGGATAGGGGTTTGCAGAGGGGAAAGCAGGAAATGGGATAACATTTGAAATATAAATACATACAATAAAATTTTTAAAAAGAAAGAAAAAGAAGACAGGAGAAGAAAAAGAGAGATGGGGAGACCATGTGGATGGAATCAAATCAAACACCTAGATGTAAATCCATATACCTGTGGGCAAAAATCAAAAGTTATTTTTTATTAAGAAGCCAAAACTACTCAATACAAAATAACAAAAGCAGCTTCAATAAATATAATGGCCTATCTGGATTTCTTCATATAGAACAATATGAATACAATCATGTCTATTACTTTGTACAAACCTCAAACCAACAGGATTGAAGACCTGAAAGAAGAGAAAGTAGGGAATAACCTTAAATGCATTGTCACCAGAGACAAGTTCCTGAATAAGACACCAGTAGTGCAAGCACTAAGATCAACAATACTAAACGGGACCTCATGAAGCAGAACAGCTTCTATCAGGGAAAGGACACGATCAAAAGAGCAGCCTACAGAATTGTAAAAGATCTTTACTAACCCCACATCTACCTAGGGCATAACACACGGTTATATATATTTATAACTTATGAGCTTGGTTTAGGTAATAGCAATTTCTATATTCTTTACACATTCATAGACAATTAGGAATGCATTTGAGAAGTGGGATAGGTGTTTGTCCTGAGGCCTGGGAATGTGAACGTTTGCCCTGTCAGCAAGATGGAGAAGCTATCCCTCCGTGTGTAGACTCAGACCTCTGTTTACAACAGAAGCAATTCAGCTAGTGGGACCTTCAGCCCAGGTCCTATGGGACTGGGACCTTCAGCCCAGGTCCTATGGGACCTGGGACCTGGGCCATTGGATTCACTTTCTCCTTATGATTAAATGGAGTCTGAAGACAAATGGTAGCACTTAGAATAAGTTTTTTTGCTTGTTCATAACACTATGACTCTGACTCCTTCCTCCAGGTTCTGAGTTTCCAGAGACACCTCAGTGTTTTCAGTGTAATTTTTCTTAGATTGCATGTTCTGTTCTGTTCTATTCTGATCTGTTCTGTTCTGTTCTGTTCTGTTCTGTTCTGTTCTGTTCTGTTCTGTTCTGTTCTGTTCTGTTCTGTTCTGTTGAGACCATTTCCTTTTACGTAGCCCTGGCTATTTGGATCTCTCTATATTGTGCTGGCCACTGAACTCAAACTTACTGAAAAGCACAGCCTATAAGATCTGAGTGCTGGAGATATAAAAAAGGCCACAGGCTTTCTTTAAGCATTCTGATTGTTAGAAGAAATTTTGTCTAAAGAAATTTAAGTTGAGGAATAAAGTACTTAAATACAGTAGAAAACATGTTAAGACTTTTGAGGAAAGCATATATTTTCAAAGGAATGCTTCTTCTGCCCAACATTGCTTTAATTTATTAAAATCCAGAGCATTGCCAACTCTTATTATAATCCATTGCCAGAACTTGGCCTTCTAACCCTATCATAGCATCTTGTATTCTTCACAGAGAAATGTAGCTGGAGGTTTCAACATTCAACATTTTCATTGTCATGGATTTATAGAAAGTTAGACTTCAGAAAAATTACAAAGTTTCTGTAAGGCAAAGGACACCATCAAGAGGACAAATCGGCAACCAACAAATTGGGAAAAGATCTTCACCAATCCTACATCAGATAGAGGGCTAATATCCAATATATATAAAGAACTCAAGAAGTTAGACTCCAGAAAACCAAACAACCCTATTAAAAAATGGGGTACAGAGTTAAACAAAGAATTCTCACCTGAAGAACTTCGGATGGCGGAGAAGCATCTTAAAAAATGCTCAACTTCATTAGTCATTAGGGAAATGCAAATCAAAACAACCCTAAGATTTCATCTTACACCAGTCAGAATGGCTAAGATTAAAAATTCAGGAGACAGCAGGTGTTGGAGAGGGTGTGGAGAAAGAGGAACACTCCTCCACTGCTGGTGGGGTTGCAAATTGGTACAACCACTCTGGAAATCAGTCTGGCGGTTCCTCCGAAAACTGGGCACCTTACTTCCAGAAGATCCTGCTATACCACTCCTGGGCATATACCCAGAAGACTCCCCACCATGTAATAAGGATACATGTTCTACTATGTTCATAGCAGCCCTATTTGTAATTGCCAGATGCTGGAAAGAACCCAGGTATCCCTCAACAGAAGAGTGGATGCAAAAAATGTGGTATATCTACACAATGGAGTACTATTCAGCCATTAGAAACAATGAATTCATGAAATTCTTAGGCAAATGGATGGAGCTAGAGAATATCATACTAAGTGAGGTAACCCAGACTCAAAAGGTGAATCATGGTATGCACTCACTAATAAGTGGATATTAACCTAGAAAACTGGAATACCCAAAACATAATCCACACATCAAATGAGGTACAAGAAGAAAGGAGGAGTGGCCCCTGGTTCTGGAAAGACTCAGTGAAACAGTATTCAGCAAAACCAGAACGGGGAAGTGGGAAGGGGTGGGTGGGAGGACAGGGGAAGAGAAGGGGGCTTGTGGGACTTTCGGGAAGTGGGGGGGCTAGAAGAGGGGAAATCATTTGAAATGTAAATAAATTATATCGAATAAAAAAAAAAAGTTTGAAAGCCAAAAAAAAAAAAAAAGAAAAAAAAGAATTTTTTATTGGTTATTTTATTTATTTACATTACAAATGTCCCCCTTCCCAGTTTCCCCTCCAGTAACCCTCCATCCCATCCCCCCTCCCACTGATGCCAGATAAAGTCATCCTCTGCTACATATGTAGCAGGAGCCATGGATCCCTCCATGTATACTCTTTGGCTAGTGATTTAGTCACTGGGAGCTCTGGGTAGTCCAGCTGGTGGATATTGTTTGTCCTATGGGGTTACAATCCCTTTCAGCTCCTTCAGTCCTTCCCCTAGCTCTTCCATTGGGGTTCTCTGGCTATGTCCACTAGTTAGCTGTAAGTTTCTGCATCTGTATTACTCAAGTACTGGCAGAGCCTCTTAAGAGACAGCCTTACCAGATTCCTGTCAGCAAGTGCTTCTTGACATCAGCAATTGTTGGAGACATCCTATATTAAGCTCGAGATGCCTAAGACCTCTGATGACAAGGAAGAAAACCCTGCTTGGAGTATGGTGTTTCAGAGCATGAGGCTATGTCCTCTTGTGCGCCCCAGTATGACTATCGAGAGGCCCCAAGGCCTGCTTCTTCGGTGCAAGTACCTCATGATGTCATTTCTGCAACTATTCTTAGTACTTATCATTCTCCATATCTATTTACTGTTTCTTCTTTTTCCTCCTTCCTTGATTAAACTGGTATTTAGTGGCTTTGCAAGACCTAGTAGAAGCCCACTTGATAACTGGGAACTAGATGTTACTGAAGTGAAAGCTGTCCCTCCATGTGTCCTCTTTGATTAGCGGTTTAGACCCTGGGAACTCTGGGGGTACTGGTTGGTTAATATTGTTGTTCCTCATATGGGGCTGGTAAGCTTCTTCAGCTTCTTGGGTCCTTTCTCTAGTTTCTCCATTGGGGACCCTGTGCTCAGTTCAATGGTTGGCTGACAGCACCCCCCTCTGTATTTACCAGGAACTGGCAGAGCCTCTCAGGAGATAGCTATATCATGCTCTTGTCAACAAGCACTTGTTAGCATCCACAATATTGTCTGGGTTTAGAAACTGTATGTTGGATGAATACCCAGGGGGGGTAATCTCTGGATGACTTTCTTATTCACCTACCATGACCCCGGACTCGTTTTGAGGCTGGACCCCAGCAAGCAATAGTGTCTTAGGTGTGGAGGGTGGTATCTGCAGATGGGACAGATTCCTAGGTAAGGTAGTCTCTTGATGGCCTTTCCTTCAGTCTCTGCTCTATTTTTGGTCCCTGCATTTCCTTTAGACAGGAATAATTCTGTGTTAAAATTTTTGAGGTGGGTGAGTGGTCCCATCCTTCTACTGGAAGCTGTGCCAATCTACAGGTGGTCTCTACAGGTTCTGTCTCCCTTTTGTTGGGTGTTTTGGCTAATGTCATCCCCATTGGGTCCTGGGAGCCTCTCGTTTCCATGACATCTTGAACTTTCTATTGGCTGCCATTAGTTCCCCATGCCTGCTGCTACTTATTTCAATTTCCTGACCCTCTATATTCTCTCCTGTCCCTTCCCATACCTGATTCTGCTTCCTTTTTTCCTCTCCCTTCCCCACTCTCAGTTCCCTCCCTCCTTTTACCTCCTGTAATTATTTTGTTCCCCTTTCTAAGTAGGATTGAAGCATCCGCACTTTGGTCTTTCTTTTTCTTAAACTTCATATAGTTTATGCTTTATACCTTGGGCATTCTGAGCATTGGGCTAATATCCACTTATCAGTGAGTACATATCATGTGTGTTCTTTTGTGTCTGGGTTACCTCATGCAGGAAGATATTTTCTAGTTCCAACCATTTGCCTGTGACTTTCACGTAGTCATTGTTTTTAATAGATGTGTAGTGTTCCATTGTGTAATGTATCACATAATCTGTATTGATTCTTCCACTGAGGGACCACTTCATATTAAAAGTCTTGGAAAGATCAGGAATTTCAGGCACATACCTAAACATGATTAAAGCAGTATATAGAAAACATCAAAATAAATGGAGAGAAAGTTGAAGCAATCCCACTAAAATCAGAGACAAGGTAACCTGCCTGCCCCCTCACTGTTTATTCAATATGGTATTCAAAGATCTAGCCAGAGCAATAGAACAACAAAAGAAGGTCAAATAGATACAAATTGGAAAGGAAAACATGTGGGTTTTTAATCACAGAAGTTTAATCCCTCTTTAGGATAATGGCATTTAAGATTCTGTCTTTTTTTGTGGCCAAATAGTGACTTGAAATAAGTGCAGTCTTTGTGGTTAAGAATCCAGCATGTGGATTTCAGGGGACACAAATCAGCCTAAGAATAAGTGTGATTGTGAAAGCCAATCACGGCGGTTCATACCTTTAATTCCTTTAATACAAAGGCAGGTCAATCTCTGGGAGGTTGAGAGCAGCCTTGGCTATGTGTGGCGTTTCAGGACAGCAGGGACTGTATTAAGTGACACTATATCAAAAACAAAATTGAGAAACAAAAAGAATGCTTGAAGTAGTAGGGCAACTCTAGATACCAGTCCATGGGAGATGGGACCCATTGAATTAGAGTTCAAGGTCATCCACATATTCCTATTTATTTTCTGAACAGACTAGGCTCTAAGATAGCCATTAGAAAAACAAATGAACAGCAAAATATAGAAAAGGTACCAAAAGAAGAACAAAAATAAAGTAAAAAATGCTCACTTTTGGTCACACCATTTTTTACCTCTTTAATCTATTATCTTTGAATTTCACACCAGGACCCTCAATCCCACTCATATCTCTGTCCTTCCATATCTTGTGCTTGCATATTTTCCCCTAAAGAAACAATAACAACAACAACCACAAGATTGTCTCACTGTGGAAGCTACAGTGTGTTACTGTTTATCACACAATAGACCCTTTCTCCAAGCAGCTTGCAAATGTTCACTGCAAAGTAACTGGTCTGTTTCTAGTCCTCTGACTTCTGTTATACTTTTAATATACGATGCTCACTGGGACTCTTCTTATGTTTCCTGTTTTTGCCCTGTGTCATGGAGATACTGCAGCTTTGATTCTTCAGGAATGGCGACTTCGTGTGCTCTAGCAGTTCATAAATGGGATAGATGTTGGAGTGAGCTAACTCGACATATCTGCATATAGGTTGTAGCTAAGTTTGTCCACCCTCCAGTTGTCATTCACCTATACCACTAGGACCAGTGAATCAGCCTTGCCAGGGCAAGGCCTCTCTCTTGCCTGTGGTAGTCAGCAAGGGTCAAGACCTGCTCTCAGGCCGTTAGGCCCCAGTCTCCTGTATTCCCCCAGGGAATGGTTAGGCCAGATCCTCCACTCTCACCCTCTAGGCAAGCTCTCCCATGTGGCTCAGGTAAGGGGTGAGTTTATCTCTATCACATTCTGTCTCCACCAGTTGGCCACACCACTTTAATTCTACTTACAACCACATTCCTCACATCTTGTCTATCAAGCGTGACATCTTCCTAAAATGAAATATAAGCCCCTCTCTCTTATTGCAGAGATGAACCTGGCTAAGGCTCTGTCTTTTCTCTGATGTTCCCGATACTTTCTGGCATCACTTGCCTGCTCTCTCATTCCACTGCAAAGGGTTTAACCACATGCCATGCAGCGTTTGGAAGACAGAGCACGCTGAAAACCTGGAAGCTTTAACAACTTTTGATGACCCATATGTGAGAATACCAGGCCAAAGTCATGACAGGTAAGTGACAGCACTGATATTGCTATTCCCTCTAGTGTCCTACTGTCCTCTTTAACCACAGTAACTTATGTTTGCCTAAGATGTCCTCTTCCAGTAAATCATCAAGCATTGCCTTAGAGATGCAGAGGTGGGGCTGAGTTAGGATTCCATCTGTGATTCAATCAACAGGAAAAGCTTCTTCCCCTATTTTGCTTGCTTGCTTACTTTTGTTGTTGTAGTCAGTCAAGGATAAAGCTAATTATCCCCCCCAATCTTCATTTACATTTCAAATGCTAAAACCTCTCTCAGTTTCCCCCCTCCCTGAAAACTCCCAACCCCTCCTCCCACCCCTTTCCTCCAAGTATATGCCCCTCCACCAGACCCACTTCCACCTACCCCCTCCATCTCCTTTGTTGGAGCCTCTACTGAGCCTTCACAAGACCAAGGACCTCTCCTCCCACTGATGCCTGCCAAGGCATTCCTCTGCCTCACTTTTGGCTGGAACCATGTGTATCCCTTGGTTGATAGTTTAGTCCCTGGGAGTCCTGGGACATCTGGGTGGCTGACATCATTGTTCTTCCCATGGGGCTATAAACCCCTTCAGCTCCTCCAGTCTGCCCTCCAGCTCCTCCATTGGGGACCCCACGCTCAGTCCAATGGTTAGCTGCTAGCATCTGCCTCTATATGTGTAAGGATCTTGCAGTGCCCCTCTGGAGACAACCATAAGAGGCTCCTTTCGGTACACACTTCTTTTATAGCAGAACTCTTAGTCATTTTTTTTTCCACTTTAACTTTGTAACTCTTTGCTTTTTAACTTATAGTTTTTACATATCCACTATTTGTTGAAATGTAACATCAGTCACAATACTGACACTGAACTTCCACAGCAAAAATCTTTTTAAGGATTCTCAAAAGGATGACTTTACAGCACAGCAAATCTTTTACGCCTACATCAAAAGCAAATGATGCTAAATTAGACAATGCAGAGTGTACTCTAACATAGGATTCTGTTGTGCTGTGAGGAAAAGGCATCTATCTCCTACTCCCAAAGTGCTCAATCAACTTTTTTCCAAATAACAATGGCTGCTGGAGAAAGAAATAGCTGTAAAGATTCTGGGCAGTGTATACATGGTTACCTTCTGCAAAGCAAAGAACAGGTGACTTCTCAGCTGATCTTGGAGCAATTTCTCATCACTGGGTACTGCAAAACCAAGTTTACCTTGACACAAAAGTGGAAAACAAGTGGCAAAAACATGGGAATATTCATGAAGGGTCTGAATGAGGAGTGGTTGAAGCTTCCTGTCTTGGTAAGAACCTGGGGTGAGACACAGTTAAGTCAGGAAGAAGGACAATCATTTGCATTTAGGACAAAGTACTGAGCAGCTGCTGTAGTTTCTGTTATTAGTGAGATGTATGCACCCCATCAAAATCCTTACAAGGGAGAATATCCAGAGTGTGAATTAAGCAAAATAAATACATTGGTTGTTTGATAGGCATACTTATACATTTAGTTTATTCATATGGTGACAAAGAAATTGGGGAGTTGACATTTGAGCAAGACTTTAAATGTGTAGAATCGACAGCTTTTATTTGGGAGATGGCTCACTCAGGAAGTTGCTCACATTCAAAACAGGAAATCTGATTGGAACTTCAGCACACACTGAAAAATACGGCTCAAAACACTAGCGTATGATCAGAGTGTATGGGAGAAAGAAACTGGGGTTGAAAGTAGATAAACGGCTTTCTAATTTGGATCTTATATGTCAATAAGATACCCTATCTAGAAATTTGATGTGGCACAATAGTTAGGTTATGATTTTAAGATGATCTATGGCTCTCACATGAAGACACAACAGTGACACATACAGAAGAAATGCTGTGAAGAATACTAGGACTTCCGTGCAATTTTTCTTTTCTTTCTTTTGTTTTTGTTGTTGTTGTTGTTGGTGGTGGTGGTGTTGTTGTTTTGGATGATTTTGCTGCTCCCTATGGACCAAGCATTCAAACACACGTGTCAATGAGGGTCATGCCTACATAAGTTCACACAGGAGCATTCATTTTTATTTTGGTTCAGTTCTTTTTTTTTTTTAACCATGAAAAAATTTGCTTCATTCCAGAAATACAAGGATAGTTCAACACACAAGGCAGTAAATGTAACAAACGTTCACACATATGTGACATAGGCTGAAGGACAGAAATTGTAATAAATCAGTTCATTGTAATAAATACAGAAAACACCCTTTGAATAATGTCCACCAACTCATGAGAAAAGACTCCAAAGAAACTGTTCCTGGGTAAAAAGATAATAATATAAAAAAGGCCATAACATAAAACTATGACAAGGATTGTACTCAATAGGAAAAGAACTGAAAGCATAACTTGTAAAGTTAGGACATAAGTATATCTTGTCTCTCCATTCTTTTTACTTTCTTTTTTCTTTTTTTCTTTTGGTCTTCAATTATCTTTCATTTATTTAATGAATATTTTTGAATATATTTATTTTGATCAGATATTTTGTGTATTTGCATTTCAAATGTTATCTCCTTTCCCAGTTTCCCCTCTGGATCCTCCCTCTCCCATCCCCACTCTACTGCTTCTATGAGGATGCTGGAAGAATAAATGTAATTTCATTGGATCCTATTTCACGTTCTATAGCTAGATAATTGTCAGTCATTAACATAACTGAAGAGGTGGTAAACATTTTCAAACATACCAAGGACACATTCTTTGATGCCATTGTTCAAATCAAGCTTAGACTTTTATGTATTTTGTTTAAATATTTGTTTTTGTTTTTTGCTTGTTGTTTGTTTTGTTTTGTTTGTTTGTTTGTTTTGTCATTAGCAACATGATTGTGTAGAATAGGATAGCGAGGAATTTAAGGAAATTATAATAACCCTGTATCTATCATGCTGGGATCAACCACCAGACCTCAAGAGGATGAGGTATCCATGTAGAAAGGCTTAAATAAATGCAGGTTGATATTCTGATTCCTGCATGATGACTTCTCTGCAGCATGAAATCTTCTAATTATGTTTCTATGCACTCTGCAGTCCTTGGTATCAGCATACGATTGATTGCCTTATCTAGGCTACAGCCATGGGTTTTGCTGTTTCGCATATTGTTATGAAAATTTGTCAGACAAGAGGGATTATTTACCCCCTTTGGATTCCATTTGAAGTGTTTCATTTTTTATTGCAGACTATGAATGTTTTCTCTACATGTATGTATGTTATTGTTGTTAATGGGTTTATTGTTTGTGTTTACTCAAAAAATCACCATTGGCAGCAAAGTCTTGAATGTCTATGTCACCTTCAGCACTGGCTAGTACATACCTCAGTACTGAACCTTTCTGTCATCTGTGCTTCTTCAAGGAACACACTGAGCGCTTCATGGCCTCACAGGTTTCAAAGTCTCACAGAATTCATGGCCTCACAGAATTCATGGCTTCACAGAATTTATGGCCTCACAGAATTCCAGGCCTCACAGAATTCAAGGCCCCAAAGAATTCATGGCCTCACAGAATTCATGGCCTCACAGAATTCATGACCTCACAGAATTCATGACCTCACAGAATTCATGGCCTCACAGAATTCATGGCCTCACAGAAATCATGGCCTCACAGAATTCATGACCTCACAGAATTCATGACCTCACAGAATTCATGACCTTACAGAATTCATGACCTCACAGAATTCATGACCTCACAGAATTTATGGCTTCAGAGAATTCATGGCCTCACAGAATTCAAGGCCTCATAGAATTCATGGCCTCACAGAATTCATGGCCTCACAGAATTCATGACCTCACAGAATTCAAGGCCTCACAGAATTCAAGGCCTCACAGAATCCATGGCTTCACAGAATTTCAAGGCCAGCACTTTGTAGCTGCTTTCTTTTATTTATTTGTGTAATTTGTTCTTACTCCAAGATAATACTAAGGCAATGTGAAGTGACTTGAAAGTAATTTTGAGTCCTTACGGTCTACAGTGCTACAGAGACACAGGTGTTATAAAAATAACAATTGATTGTAAAAGTAACTTTTACTTGCTTGCTAGTTGCCTTATTAGATGTGTATTGGCTCTGTCTGCTAACCTAGGCCTAGGCCTGGAAGTTCCTGGATTCCTCACAATGTGATCTAGGCCTAAAATGTCTTCAGCCTCTGAGACTTACTGCTGAAGAAGCCCACGCTTTGTTGTTTATTCTGAACTCTGACTAGCTGGTTCAACTTAGCCATTCTGGCTCAATCTTTTCTCCACTCTAAATGATTCAATCTGGTTTGTTTCTATCAGGCTCTCCTGAATTTCTCTGCTTAGCCTCATACTAATTTGGCAATATTTTCTAATCTTGTGGCTCCTTCCCATTCTCTGCGTCCTTCTGTATTCCCCTGTGCCCAGCTTGTTCTTCTGCAACCTGTCTCTCAATAACTATCCTACTAATATTGCCCTTTCTTATTCTTTCTAATATCCTTAGAGTTAAGGATATTCAATTCTCTCAAATCTTTCTCTGATTTGCCACTTTGTCTCCAGTCAAACATCACTTTTTATTAGAGTGATTCCTTCTACAAACTAATTTAATCCCTTGTTTGGGATTGAAGTGTCAATAATTGTGTCTCCTTAATACTTGGGCTTTTTATGAGATGGTGAATATGACCATACCAAGAAGCTTTTCATTGTAATTAAGATGGAGAAAAAAATCCAGAGTCATCTTGAAGCGTCCAGGGTAGAGAGGGAAAGTAGTAGACTAGACATGCCCAGTAAACTGAACAGGGTCATTAGAGGACAGGGATGGGGAAGGCCAGAATAAGAAATGAACAGAGAAAAGAGGATCAAGAAAGAAAGGAAAAAAGTGGTGTGACATGAGCCAAGAAAGGAGGATTCTGAGAAGAAGCAAGAGCCATAGAGAACGTGAACAAAATATCTGGGTTTTATAGGAAAGGAAAGATGTGGGAAAGAAAGTGAAGCCCAAGGTCTCAGGGGGTCTAGAGAGACACAGGGAGAGAAGCCTGTAGAGGAGCCAGAATACTGGCAGAGGTACTTGCAACACTGAGAGTCTGGCAGCCAGTATCTGCTCGGACATGTTTATAGGAAACCCAGTTAGGCATTTGTCCCGAGTATCTCTGGAACCAAACAATCTCGATATGTTGAATCTCTTGAGAGCCTGTGATAGAGAAAACCCTGCAGGGGCAAGGTCATACAGTTCGCTTGTGCTTCACTAATAATGACAACATTTCTTCTGCATGTCATTCTGCCATGCACTTTGTAGTCCAAGGATGTACAGGAAAGTTCCCATCCTGATTCCTAATTACTTCTTTGAGATGCGACTGTAATTTGCACTTATATTTTTTATTTTTTTCTGACAAGAACTCACAACCCAGGTATTACTTCAAGCCCTTGTGGATATGCTGTCACATGAATCTAGAGCAGAGTTTAAAATCACCAGTCTGCTGGGAAAAAATGCCAGGAGATCCCGAGCCTTTAAGTGAGGAAGGGTCTCTCACCACAGCTTCAGCAGACTCCCTTCTCATGGCAATGACGATCGCAATAGTGTCATCCAGCACTGAGGTGAGTGACCAGAGCATAAGAATACTAGGAATTAAAAACTTGAGAAGCAGGCTTTGGAGAACCCATGCTTTCGTTTGTGAAAAAAAAAATCTTAGTTTCTTGCCAAATGCTTCTCTTAGTTTAGTTGTACTTAAAATATATATTAAGAGTTTCTTTAAGTAGCTGTGTTAAGAGGAAGGTAGGATGGAGAAGAAAAGGAAGAAGGAAGGAAGGAGCGAGAGAGAAAGAAAGAAGAAAAGAAGGAAGGAAGACAACAAAGAAAGGGAGGATGGAGGGAAAGAATGGAAGGAGGAAGAAGGAGAAACAACTCGAGGCATAGATTGGATAAGGGAAAGAGATGGTTCTGGTATTGTGTTGGTAGTGGGAACTGAAGTGGGCCTTTTAATGAAATTGGGGACCGTTCTCAACTAAGGGCTGAGTAGACTGTCTCCAGGTCTTTCTGCTGAGTTTCTCTTAGCACCTTTATCGCCTCATTATTTCTTTCTGTTCTTTGCTTTGCCTTTGTCTCTCCTCTCTGCCTCTGTGACTTCCTCCATCTTTCTCCCACTATCTCTATCTCATTTCACATGACTGTTTCTTTTGAAGGAAGATTTGTTTAGATATTTTTCTTACTGACAACTCTGTGGGTTATACCCAGTGCCTTACAGCAGCTGGAAAAGGCACGTGCTACATATTAATCTTATGCTAAATACCATGAAGTACTATATTCTTTTTATTTCTATTACTCACCAATTTATTTATTTCTGAATTAAAGGTATATTCGAATTTTTGTGTCCTTATGAGCTGGATTGAAATTATGGGTTGAAGAAAATACTAATACCAGTAAGTTAAAATTTATTATCAGTGATAGAATTATAGGGTGACTTTTCTATTAGGAAAGTTAAATGTTATGGGAGCATCAAGAAAAATAGTTAAATTGAATGAATTACAATAAAGGAGTAAGGTTTCCCTGATTATTATTAAGTTTCACTACATATACACTAAAGTTGTTTCTTTTATAGTTCCAGCTCACATGTTTTCTGTGAGAACACATACATAGAGTGCTCTTTTCATGTGTCAGCTGTCCACTTATGCCTTTCTACTTCTGGAGACTACCCAAGAGTAAGTTTGCCTCTTTCTGTTTCTATTGTAACTAATGTCTAGAGTTCCATACACTCTCATATATCTTCCTATTCCTGTTTCCTGTTCCTGGGATTGCTGTTAATAAGTGAAACCAAAATAAAACCAACAAAAACAGAACCCTCCCATATTATACACCATTCTGCTTTTAATGCACCATTTTAGAAAAAAAACCCCACAAACTCTTCATTGTGATCCTAAAGATCAATATCAGTAACTTACGAGCCCATGGCAGGTTTTACTTTAGTTGACTGGTATCCCTGTAGCTCTGCACCCTGAAACATATCCAGAATATCTCATATATTAACTACAATCCACTTATATTTAAGATGAGAATTTATGTAAAGCTACAAGTATTTATTACTTTAAACACTGTGTGTGTGAAGCTCAGTCTAATGAAAAATGATCCTGATGTTCTGCAGTGGATCTCTGGAACATTTGCATTACAAACCCAAAACTGTGTGTTTGAAACCATCACCTTCTCCTTACAGCCCTGTCAATCATCATTCTAATATCTTTTAAATTCACACTACATTATTTATTTATTGTTATAGAGGCCATGCGAGTTCAAGACATCATACATGTGTGAAGGTTAGAAAATGTGTTTGGGGAACTGGGTCTCTCCTTCCATGAAATGATTCCTAGATATTGAACTAGGTATAAAGCATCTTTACCTACTGCATAGTCTTGCTGGCCTTTATAATTGTAGCTTCTGTGTATTTGTAATTTGTCACTGTAGTAACAACAGCTAGATAGAATTATACAGCAATACAACTGCCTATAGCATCTCACTCAGGGTCTCTTTTTGTTTTTCTTTGTTTTAGAATCTATCAAACTTATTTCTAAAGGACAAATGCTATATCAGAGATTCAAAAAATAAGTATTTTTTATTAATTATTTTTATACACTCCATATTTTATTCCTCACCCCACCAGTCCCTGTCTACCCTCCAACTGTTTTTATACAGCATTTTGTCATCACTTTTTGTTTTTTGTTTTTGCTTTGTTTTGTTTTTAATAGGCATATAAAATAACTGCATCTTCAGCTGTTTGAATATAGAATTGACATTCATAGTAACCTAAGAATGTAACTGTTCAAGACCCTAATTTTCTTTAATTTTCACTCATAGTGAGAGTATGAGTAAATGGGATTGACAGATAAAGCAGGATTCTTTCAGACGAAAATGTATTTTATATACATAGAGCATCTACAAAATGAAAACTTCTTTCAGAAAGGTATTTGTAATAGTAAAAAAATTAATAAAGTATAAGAAATAGGTCTTAACAAGTACATTGTTTTAGAGAGGAAATTATTACAATTCATAATGTATAAAGCAAAAAGGAATGTATACTTATACAATGTTCTTCAAGTAAAATGTTAAGGACAAAAACAAGACACTTTTCAAAGTACAAAATGATGACACATCCACTATATCACCAAGAAATAAGGGTATGAATATTACTCTTCTACAACTTGGCATACTGATAAAAAATTCTTAGTAACAGAGTAGGATTATAGCTCACTTGCAGCGTGCTTGTCTTTCATGCATGAGACTCTGACTTCAATCCTCAATCCTTCCATTTTAATAAAATTCCTATAGAAGACAAATACAACGAGAAAACCATGACAATTTTAAGAGTTGAGTAAAAGTTTCAACATGGCATTGGATCCTCTTGCTTCATATGCAGCTGGAGCCATGGATCCCTCCATGTGCACTCTTTGGTTGATGGTTTAGTCCTTGAGAGCCACCTGAGGACCCTGCTATACCATTCCTGGGTATATACTCAAAGGATGCTCCAACATATCACAAGGACACATGCTCTACTATGTTCATAGAGGCCTTATTTATAATAACCAGAAGCTGGAAATCAACCCAGAAATTTGTCAATAGAGGAATGGATACAGAAAATGTGATACATTTACATAATAGAGTACTACTTAGCTATTCAAAACAATAACTTCATGAAATTCACAGAGAAATGGATGGAACTTGAAAATATCATCCTGAGTAAGGTAACCCAATCACAAAAGAATATACATGGTATGCACTCACTGATAAGGGGATAGTAGTATAAAAGTTTGGAATACCCATGATACAATTCACAGAGTATATGACATTCAAGAAGAGAAAAGACTAAAGTGTGGATGTTTCAGTTCTACTTAGAAGGGAGAACAAAATAATCACCAGAGGCAGAGGGAAAAAGGACTTGGGAAGGAAAGAGGAAGGAAAGGGGGCAAGGGGGACAAGATCATGTGTGAGAAAATGTGTAGAGAGGGTGAGGAAATTGAACAGAGGTGTGTAGCAGTGGGGGATGGGGAACTGGGGGTACCCACCAGAGAGTAGCAGATGCCAGGAAAGAAAACATTTGTAAACTCTCTAAACATAGTTAGAGCTATGTGAATACATTAAAATGATAAATAGTTTATTTAAGTTAACTTCATGAAATAATGCAAACTGATAATGTATGTCTAGAGTGTTTAGAGTATAATAATTATTTTATTTATTTATTTATATTAAAATATATATTAAATATATTTTATTAGATTTAATATAATGTATTATGTATAATAAAAATATAATATGGAATAGTATAATAAAATAAAAATATACCAATTGTATTTATATAAAAATAAATATTACTAAAATATATTTTAGTTATTGATTACATTTATTACATAAATTTAATAATTTTATAATAGGAATGAAAATGACTTCTGAAAACTTTGCAATGGGAGTATTTCTCTTCTCCCAGATTTCAGTGGGGGTGCTAGGCAATACCTCAATACTATTTTATTATGTCACTTTGATATTGAACGGGAAGCATTTAATGCCCAAAGATCTGATTATAGAGCACTTGACTTTTGCCAACTGCTTGAATATCATCTCAAGAGGTATTCCACAGACAGTGTCTTATTTTGGATTGAAGGTTTTCCTGAATGACATTGGATGTAAAATTATATTGTATATTTACCGAATAACAAGGGGGATGTGCCTTTATATGATGTGCCTATTGAGTTGCTTCCAGGCAATCACAATCAGCTCCAGCAACTCCAGGTGGAGGAAGCTTAAGCACAGAGCCAACAAGTACATTGGTCCCTCCTGCTCAGTCAGTTGGCTTGTGCACCTGCTTCTAAATATCATGATTCCATCAAATGTGTCAAGCCTCAGTTACACGAAAAATACTACTAAGAGAGTGAGTTATGAATACTGTTCATTGCTTGCTTCTGAAAAATTGGTAACTGCACTGTATATGTTGTTACTGTGCTTCTCTGATGGACTGTGTCTGGGTCTCATGGCCTACTCAAGTGTCTCCATGATGAGTAGACTCTACAGACACAAGAGGCAAGTCAAGAACATCCACGGTGCTTGGCGCGTTCTGAAAGTCTCACCTGAAGACAGAGCCACGCAGACTATCCTCATCCTGCTGTGCACCTTTGCCATCTCTTACTTATACTCCTCCATTGTGACTGTTTTTAGAACATGCTCCAAATATCCAGTGCTATGGGAAGTAAATGTATTTACAGTTATAGAAATATGTTTTCCAATATTTTCCCCCTTTGTTCTTATCACCAATCTGAAGACTGGTACCAGTCTGTTTTTACCCTGCACTAGTAAGAGATAGAATCCTCCAAGTATGATATGAGCCCTGGTCATCTCTATGTCCTTAGATATTCTTATACTCTTTTACCTACTGTGCAATGCTGACACATCAACTTTTAAACTTTAAGATTTCTATGACTCACTTTTTCATAATGTAGAGTGATCAGTAGTCATTTTGTAAGAAACCATTTGATAGATGTATTATTTATCTTTTTTGTTTCCCTGACAAAATACCTGGCAAATGCAACTCAAAGAAGGAAAGATGTATTTTACCCCACAGTTTGTAGTTTCTGTCAATCATGGTAAGATAGAAGCAGTAAGGGAAGATGGATTTGTGTACAGAGAAGTATAGGATATGTGTTAATTTCTAGTTCACAGTCAGAAAGCACAGATGTGAATTTCTGGGCTTAGTTCTTTTTCTTGGGCCATTTTTATTAGGAATTTACATCAGTCCATGGGGTAATATCAACCAGGATCAAAGTGGATCTTCTGTCCTCAATAGAACCTCATTGAAACACTCTTGCAATAATATCAGCAATCAAATGTGGGAACACAATTTCATATTTTAACTCTAAAAAACATCAATCTTTTAAAAAAAGTCTCCATTTTAAGGTAAAATGGCACAGGGTTCTCAGGTTTAAAATACAAAATTAGTCATATGGATATACAATTATATATGTTAAAATTGATGTAAAAATCCAATACAGAATCAACAAGGATACATACCTATACACATACATTCATGCATATACATATATGTACATGTACATGTAAACCATAAAACATTTATGCACATTGAATATTTTAATCATTTCAGAAAACTATTTAGCATTATGTAAATCTAACTGTTAATCAACAAGTAGCTTCTGGGAACTCAACTATATCCCCCAAAAAGGGACCAAATGTTCTTCTTTCCTGATCTAATTCTTCAACCACAGGGTAATCATTTTTAGGAAATTATATTTTATACATGGACAAAAATCCTTCATGATATCTCACACTAAGCATATTTCATCAAAACCCAGCAATATAAATTCTTTAATACACATATATTGGGGTTCTCTACTACATAAAGCCAACGACACATGCAAAATAGATGAACCATTTCAAGACCTTTACTTGGAGGATGTGATGCACACAGAGCTATGATGGCTTCATTCTTCAATATCAGGTAGTACTTGGAAATTTTCTTGATGAAATTTGGACATGCCCCACCAAGGTAAGGTCGAGGAGAAGGTTTTTGTTGTAGATATGAAGAATAGAAGAGACAAAGGCAATGAGAAGAGTTCAAAGCATAGAGAAAAAGCAGAAGATTAGATATGACCAACACACAGAATATCCCATAAGAAGAAACAAGAGAGAAAGAGAAGAACAATGAAAGAGCTAAGACAAGGGAGAAAGGGAGGACAAAGAGGCGTGAGAAGAACCAAGAGAAGACACATCCTGCATAGAAACAAGAGGCCCACAGCACACAGACAAAACTTCTGGGTTTATAGAAAAGAGATACTGGGGGAAGTGAAAAGAAGGTAAGTTCTATAGAGGTTAAATTTAGATGACAGGGTAGTGCTGAGAGGAGCCAAGATTTTTAAAGAGGTACTTACAATGCTGTGAGAGTCCGGCAGCCTACATCTCTTTTGACATATTAACACACATCCCAGCTAGGCATTTGGTCTTCTTGTCTTTAGAAACAAACAATTTGAGATGGTGAAACAGTCTAGGATGCTAGGTGATAGGAAAGGCCAGGCAACTTGCTTGTACGTTAGAGCAATGAAGCCCTGTTTCTTCTGCATGCCTCACTGTAATAAATGTTGTGCTTCAAAGACTGACATAAAAGTTTCTTTCTTATTCCTCTGTGATTCCTTGGAGTTGGTCATGAATTCTGCATTGCCTTTTTTCTTGTGTTTTTGTTTGCTGAAGGGAACTCAGAACTGAGGTGTTAAAGGTTACATCAGACCCTTGTGGAGGTGCTGTCATCATAGGTCTAGAGCTAAGTTGAAAATGACCAAGATTCCGAAAAGAATAAAACGAAATCATGAACCTTTAAGAGATGGAGATGGTCTCATCACAGTTTACTTCTCCCGCTCAGAGCTGCTATAATGGTGTCATCCAGTACTGAAGTAAGAGTGCAGAGCAGAGGACCAGAAAAAATGAAATATGTTAGGAAACAGGTTTTGGAGAAACTCTGCATCTTACTTTATTTCCAAGTGCCTCCCTTAATTTTAGTGTACTTGAAATCCATAATAAAAATGTCTTCAAATAGCTCTGCTGAAATGAAGGATGGAGGAGTAGAGGGAAGAAAGGTACAATGGAAGGAAAGAAGGAAGGAATGAAGAGAGGGAAGGAGGGAGGGAGGGAGGGAGGGAGTGAGGGAGAGAGGAAGGAAGGAAGGAAGGAAGGAAGGAAGGAAGGAAGGAAGGAAGGAAGGAAGGAAGGAAGGAAGAAAGGAAGCAACCAAGGAAGAAAAATGGGGAGAAAGATATAAGGGCATAAATAGAAAAAGGGAAAAGGGAATCTGGTGTTGTTTAGAAGTAGACACAGGATTTTGGGTGGAATTTGGGCTGTTTTAAATTCAAGGCAGAGCAGACTGTCTCCAGTCTTCTATAACCTATAAATAAATCATCCAGACCTCCAAGAGCTCCTAGGGACTACTCCACCTAGGCATCCATCCCATATAAAATTACAAATTGCAGACACTATTGTGGATGCCCACATGCCCTTGCTGACAGAATCCAGATATAGATGTCACCTGGGAGGCTCTGCTAGTGCATGACAAATACAGAGGGGGAAACTCTCAGCCAGCCATTGAACTGAGCACAGGGTCCCCAATGGATGAGATAAAGGACCAAAGGAGCTAAAGGGGTTTGTAGAGCCATAGGAGGAACAACAATATGGGTCACCAAGTACTCCCAGAGCTCCCAGGGTCAAAACCATCAACCAAAGAGTACACTTGGAGTTACCCATGGCCCCAGACACGTAGGCAGCAGAGGATGATCTTGTTGGACACCAAATGGGGGAGAGGCCCTTGGTCCTGGAAAGACTTGATACCATAGTGCAAAGAAATACCAGGACAAGAAAGCAGGGGTGGGTTGATTGGGGAAGGGGAGATGGCTTAGAGGATTTTCAGGGGAGGGGCAAACCAGGAAAAGGGACAACATAAATAAAGAATATACCTAATAAAATAATAAAAAATAAACCAC
Organism: Apodemus sylvaticus; assembly: GCF_947179515.1. Classification (NCBI taxonomy): domain Eukaryota; kingdom Metazoa; phylum Chordata; class Mammalia; order Rodentia; family Muridae; genus Apodemus; species Apodemus sylvaticus. The sequence continues at coordinate 55,071,037 of NC_067490.1, forward strand.
CAACCAAAGAATACACAGGGACCTGTGGCTCCAGCTGCATATGTAGCAGAGGATGGTTTTATCTTGTATCAGTGGGAGGAGAGTCCCTTGATCCTCTGAAGGTTTGATGGCCCAGTATATGGGAATACCAGGGCAGTGAGGTGGGAGTGGATGGGTGGGTAGGGGACCACCCTCATAGAAGCAAGGGAAGGGGATGGAATGGGGGGGTTGCAAAGGGAAAATGGGGAAAGGGGATAACATTTGAAATATAAATAAATAAAATATCCAATTAAAAATTCCTATAGAATACAAATAAGACATAAGTGACCATGTCAATTTTAAGAAATGAGTATAAGTTGTTAATATGGCCTTGACCAGAAGAACTGTCATTATTAAACAGAAAATTTTCTATGGAGCTATAATGTTTATTTTTTTAGTATATGTGCTGCCAAAGCAAGCACATATTTATTTTTTAATTGTGTTTGCTTTTTAAAACTTTTATTTAGCATACATAGTATTCATCTTCATTATGGCATCTTGAAAGAAATTTGTTTTTCACTTTCTCTTACACTTTTATCCTCCATTCCCATGACACCATCCACACCTCTATACTTTATTATATTTTATTATATTTATATTATATTTATTATAATTTTATTTTTATTTTATTTTATTATAATTTTTATCATAATGACTTGTTTGTCTTATTCTCTTTCCCTTCATTCTCCCAAAACTCTTTTTTATTAATTAATCTATTTTCTTTACACCTCAATATCACACCACCCTCTTTTCCTAGTAACCCCTCACACAGTGCCTCCCTTCATTTCCCTTAATACCAATGGATTCAATTCCCTAATAAAAAGGCATAGACCAACAGACTGGATATGTAAATAGGACCCAGCATTTTGTTGCATTCAGGAGACATACCTCAGTGGCAAAAGATAAAACTTTCTCAGAGTAAAAATCTGGAAAAAAATTTCAAACAAAAGGTCCTAAGATACAAGCTGGATATTACATTCTAATATCCAATAAAATAAACTTTCTACAAAAAGTTATTAAAGAGATGGGGAAAGAAAGACACTTCATCCTTATCAAAGAGAAAATCCACCAAAATAACCTCTCAATATTGATCATCTATGTCCCAAACACAAGGGCACCCATATTTGTAAAAGTAATGTTATTAACACTCAAAACATACATTGAAGATGAAAAATAGTGTTGGGAGACTTTAAAACCTCATTCTCACCAAGGTACCGATCACTCAAACAGAAACTAAACAGAGACATCGTGAAACTAACATAAGTTAGTAAATGGATGGATTTAACTGATATGTACAGATCATTTCACCCTAAAACAATAGAATATATCTTCTTTTCTGCAAGTCATGATACCTTCTCTAAAACTGATCAAATAATCAGACACACAACAAGCCTCAATAGAAAGAAGATGATTGAACTAGTGCCATGCATTAAATTAGATTACCATCTCAGGCACTGGTGGTGCACGCCTTTAATCCCAGCACCTGGGAGACAGAGGCAGGCAGATTTTTGAGTTTGAGGCCAGCCTGGTGTGCAGAGTGAGTTCCAAGACAGCCAGGGCTAAACAGAGAAACCCTGTCTTGAAAAACCAACCAAGCAACCAACCAACAAACAAGCAAATCATATTACCATGGATTAAGGCTGGTCTTCTAAAACAATAAAAACAAGAGGAAGCCCACATACTCATGGAAGCTGAACAACTAGCTATTCAATGAAAATTTTGTCAGGGAAGAAATAAGAAAGGAATTAAAGACTTCTTAGAATTTAATGAAAATTAACCTTCCATGCCACACACAGTGGAAGAAGTGCTAAGAGGATAATTTATAACACTGAGTGCCTTCATAATGAACCTGGAGAAGATTCACACTAGTTCTTTGAGAAAATAAACACAATAGATAAACCCTTAGCCAAACTAACTAAAGGGCACAGAGACAGAACCCAAATTAACAAAATCAGGGAAGAAAAGGGAGACATAACAGAAAATGAGGAAATTCAAAACATCATCAGATCCTAGCACAAAAGCCTATACTTAACACAACTGTAATACGTAGATTAAATATATGATTTTCTAGGTAGATAGCAGGTACCAAAGATAAATCAGGACCAGATAAGCTATCTAAACAGTCCCATAACACCTAAAACATAGAAAAAGTCATTAAAAGTCACACAACCAAAAAAGCCCAGGGCTTTAGCACAGAATTCTCAGACTTTCAAAGAAGACCTAATACCAATACTTCTCAAACTATTCTACAAAACAGAAAAAGAAGGAGCAGTACCTAACTTGTTCTATGCATTACCTAGGCATTTACCCAAAAGAAACTCCAATATATAACAAGAACACATGCTCCAGTGTGTCCATTATAGTCTTATTTATGATAGCCAGAAACCGGAAAAACCCCAGATGCCCTTCAATGGAAGAATGAATACAGAAAATGTGGTACATTTACACAATGGAATACTACTCAGCTATTAATGATGACTTCATGAACTTTGTAGGCAAATGGATGGAACATGAAAATATCATCCTGATTGAGGTAAGGCAGACCCAAAAGGGCGTACATTGTATATACTTACTGATAGGTGGATATTAGCCACAAATCTCAGAATACCGGGATAAAACGCTCAGACTATATAAAGCTTAAGAAGAAGGAATGCGAAAGTGCAGATGCTTTATTCCCACTTAGAAGAGGGAAACAAATAATCTTGGGAGGCAGAGGATGGGAGGGAACTGGGTGGGAGAGGGGAGGGAGAGGGAAAAGATGGGGTGGCAAAATCACATATGAGAAGAAACAGGAGAGAAACCCAGAGGGCCAGGAGAATGAATAGAAGCATATAGCAGTGAAGGGTGGGGAATGGGGGGACCCACTAGAAAGTCTCAGATGCCAGGGATGTGAAAGAATTCCAGGACCCAGTGGGGATGACATTAGCCGAGATACTCAACAACCTGGAGATAGTCCAGTGCCCGCCCTTTAAGAGCTAGGCAGAAAGGCCTTGAGTAGGTGATCCTGGCCCCGTAAGGTAACTGGAAATGAGCTAATTATTTGCTTATCTTGCTTCTATAAACTGCTTATGCCATTACCCACATCCAGGAGTTCACACAGCTATAGACCTCCAAGAAAATAGGAAACTAATTGGTCCACGGAGCGCGGGCTCCGATAATTTAAACTGATTGGCCTAAAAACTATAGAGTGGTACAAATCAATTGGCTCGCACTACACAGGCTCTCGATGCTAAGGAATGATTGGTTTATGATTCGAGGGCTTTGTTGTAAACTTGTAAAAGGTGTCGCAATTCTGCACTTGTGGGTCACAGTCCTCTACCCCTGCGCAGTGTACAGCTGTGGAACCCAGAATTCTGGAATAAAGAAATCCTCATGTTATTGCATCAAGACCATTTCTCGTGAGTGATTTGGGTGTCGCCTTCCGAGGCATAGGGTGCTGGGGCGCCCTTGGTTTTGGGGGGTCTTACAATCTGAGTTGAATTGCAGATGGAGACCCAGAACATACTGAAGAAATCTGAGCACAACCAAACCTCTAATCAGATTTAAAAAAAAAAGAGTAAAAGTAAAAGGAATGAGACAAATGAGATGAAAAAAATCAATAACATGTGACATTTTGGGTTCTACATAATGTCATTTATATGGCTTGAAGATAGAACCGAGAGAGAGAGAGAGAGAGAGAGAGAGAGAGAGAGAGAGAGAGAGAGAGAGAGAGAGAGAGAGAGAGAGAGAGAGAGGGGAGAGGGAAGGAGGGAGAGGGAGAGGGAAAAATGACATACTTGTAGCTGACATATTACCAATTATGATTTTTATTTTGCTGGTATTTCTTATCCTAATATTAATGATCATAACTGATTTTTATACTTTTGCAAAAAAAAGGAGGGGATTTAGAAATAAAAGAAAAGGAAACATGAAAATGAATATGGGCCTTAAAAGAAAATTAGAAAGAATTATAAATAAAACTGAGGAAGATAGGCCTGAAGTCATGGGTCACTGGTTAAGAGCACCTGGTAGTTTTCCAAGGACCCAGGTCCAATTCCCAGCAGCTATGTGGTAGCTTACAACTATGTGTAACTCCAGTTCTGGGGATCTGACATCCTCACACAAAGGATAGTAGGCAGAACTCCAATATGCATAAAATAAAAAATAAAAAGTACAAAATAAAACAAATGTTTTGAAAAACAGAAAAACAAGAAATATGGAGATATGTCTTAGAAAAAGTTACAAAATATTAATAAAAATGAGGATGAGACTGTAATAGAAGACATGTAATAAAAATTGTGAAAAATGCAGTCACGCCTGAGAAGAAAACCTTCTTCAAAATTATATATAAAATTGAGGAAGCTAGTAAGATAGAGATCAAGAAAGTTAGTCCAAAACTCATAGCATCACCATATAGTGAAAATCGGGAAAGTTAGTCAAAGGTTGTTTGAAGACTCACCTTAGCTTATCTGGTTAATAAACAGCAAATGCCAACAGACAGTGGCCACCATCAAGAAGAATTTAAATGGCATGCCATAGAAATACTAGATTTTTAGAATATTAAGAATACAACTTTAATTTAAAAATAAAAAACCTAATCTCTAATGGCTTTAAAAACTGTCAAATGTTTTAATTGTGGCAAGTAAGGTCTTTCAGAAAGGAACTGTAGGCAATGCATTCCTAAAAATAATGTTATTTCTAGAAATAATCCAAAAACAGGATCCCCAAATGAGAAACTATTATCTGGTGCCTAATATGGCACATACCCAACAGGCATGTATCACAACAGGTGACCCACACAAACCCATATCAGAACTTCAGATTAAACAAAGACCACAAGTAACCCATGGCACTAGTACCAAAGACCCAATCCTTACCACTCTGAAGACAAACACTCTGTCTTCTTTCCACTTGTGTCTTTGGGTGGAGCGACTGCACTGACCCCCACCTAAATCCAGACAGTCCAGCTGACCAAACTGCTCTGCAAAACAAAAACTCTGATCTGCACTCCCAGACCTTCCAGCAGTGCCAAGATGGTGCCACCAAGTACTTACACTTCTTCTGTCTGCTCTGCTTTTAAGGTGTACAAAAAGCAGCACATCCCCACCTTCTAGCAATATCACCCAAGAAAAAACAAGCAGGAGAAAAAAGGACCCGACTGCTAGGTTAGACAGGCACAGCCCCTCCCCCTCCATCTAGGCGAAAAGAGCCTGCCAAGCAAAAAAAAATAGGTAAAATCTTGTTGCTGAAATTTCAAAAAAATAAAACACCTAAAACCATAACCTGAAAAATTCATACTTCTTTGTTTAAATGCTTGTTCTTTAGCAGGAACACCTACAATGTCTGTGCCTTTTAGCCCAAAATTTTCATGCTTAACTCTATTTTTCTTCGTAACAGGGACACCTGAAACAATTCCATGCCTTATAACTTAAATCGTCCTAAAATTTCTTTTAAACTTCAAAAGTCATATTTAATCTATTCCCATATGTCAAACCAACTACATTAATAACCATTATTTAATCCTTAATTTACAACCAATTTATTTTCATAGACAAGCTGTTACTGCCTATACCAGATACATAATTAACACATTATATTCTTTCTGGGCCATCCAAAGCAGATAAATTCTGAACTCTTCGCTCTACTTTCTTTAATACACAACAGGTAACTGCCCACATAAAGATGCCCTCCAGGACTAAATTCCTCAAATACCCTGGCCTTTTTTCTAGTACCATAACAGACCACCAAAAAAACCAATGTTAATACCCTCACAAACTGAACAATTCTTTGGTTCAATATGCCTTGTCTTCCTAGCCCACACCTCTTGTTAACCCATCTGGTTTATGTTGTGTTTTATTTTGAAGCTTACTCTCAACCCCACCAGAAATTTTCACTACAAATATCAAGAGACAGTCACTTCAGTTACAAAAAGAAAAGAGGACTCTGCTAGAGGCCTCCATACCTAGGTGGGGCAGAGAGATCACTAGCCTCCCAGGAGTGCTGACAGGCCTGTGAGTGCAGGTAGGACCACCCCTGCTGTTCAGAAGAACCCTCCCAGAACCCTCAGGACACAGGAACTGAGGGGCAGCCTGGAATAGCAGACTTCTGCTTTCTGTTTGCTCCCCAAGATCCACAGAGCTACGTACACAAACACTGCCAGGAGAGAGGTTGTCTCCCAGGAGTGCTTACACACCTGCAAGTTACACAGTTAAGACCAAGACTTCTCTTCAAATCCACGGCCCAAGAGGGCCCCACTCAAAGCCATTAGGACACAGGAACAAAGGATCAGCTGGGAATAGGATCTTTCTGGTTTCTGTCTACAGCCCATAGCTGAGCCTATACCACAGATCTCTAAATTTCTGTCTATACCTAAATTTCTTCCAGAGAGAACTAGCCTCCCAGGAGTACTGGCACACAGGCTTGCAAAGCGGACACACCACAGACAGAGACAGCAAGAAGACCTAATACCAGAGATAACCAGATGGCAAAAGGTAAGCACAAGAACATAAGGAAACAAAACCAAGGCTACTTGGTGTTCTCCCACCACAGTGAGTCCTGGTTACCGAAAGGCACCAGCAAAGCAAGACTCTGATTTAAAATCACATCTCATGATGATGATAGAGGACTTTAAGAAGGACATAAGTCACTTAAAGAAAGACATGAAAACACAAACAAGTGAAGGAAGAGAACAAAACCATCCAGGATCTAAAAATGGAAATGGAAACAATAAATCATAAAGTGAGACAAGCCTGGACATAGAAACCTAGAAAAGAAATCAGGAGTCATAAATGCAAGTGTCAAGATCAGATTTCTAGAGATAGAAGAGAGAATCTCAGGTGCACAAGATACTACAGAAAACATTGGCACAACAGTTAAAGAAAATGCAAAATGCAAAATTCTCCTAACCCAAAACATCCAGGAAATCCAGGACACAATGAGAAGACCAAACCTAAACATTATAGGTATAGAAGAAAGTGAATATTCCCAACTCAAAAGGCCAGTAAATATGTTCAACAAAATTATAAAAGAAAACTTCACTAACCTAAAGAAAGAGATACCCATGAACATACAAGAAACCTACAGAACTCCAAAGAGACTGGACCAGAACAGAAATTCCTCCCTTCACAAAATAATCAAAGCACCAAATGTACTAAACAAAGAAAGAATATTAAAAGCAGAAAGGGAAAAAAGGTCAAGCAATGTATAAAGACAGACATATAAGAATTATACCAGACTTCTCACAAGGGACTATGAAAGCTAGAAGATCCTCGGCAGATCTCAGACAAACCCTAAGAGAACACAAATGCCAGACCAGACTACTATACCCAGCAAAGATTGAATATTCATCAATGTAAATATTTACAAAGATGGCATATCAGTTCTGAACATCTATGCCACAAATCCCAGGGCAATTAGAATTGTAAAAAAAAAAATTGCTAAAGCTTAAACATACATCAAACCCCTAAACTAAACAGTGAAATAATGAATCTAAATGATATTATGACTCAAATGGACCTAGCATTTCACCCAAACAAAAAGGATTCTATATTTTTCTCAGCACCTCCTGCAACCTTCTCAAAAATTGACAAAATATTCAGTCATAAAGCAAGTCTAAACAGATACAGAAAAAAACATGAAATAACCCATTTTATATTATCAGACCATCAGGGATTAATTAATACATGGACTTCAACAGTAACAGAAACAATAAAATCCTATAAACTAATGGAAATTCATCCACTTTCTACTCAGTGACAACTGAGTCATGGAAGAAACAAGAAAGGAATAAAAAACTTCCCATAATTCAATGAAAATATATGTACAACAAACCAAACCTTTGAGATACAATGAGAGTGGCACTGATAAAGACAGTTCAGAGTACTTAGTACAGCCATAAAGAGATCAGAGAAGCCTGGTGTTAGTGGCCTAACAGTGCAGTTTACAGTTCTAGAGCAAAAGAAGCAAATGCCCTCAGGAGGACATTTCCTTACTCAAGAGGAAATGGCTTTGTATTATTCTCTGTGTTTCCATTTTATTGATATCAGCATGAAGTAGAAACAGACTCAGGGATGACATCAATAAAATAGAAACAAAGAGAATAATAGTAAAAGAAAGAGCTTGTTCTTTGAGAAAATTGACAAGAAAAATGAATCTTAGTTCAAACTAAGTGAGAATATGAAAATTAAGAAAATCAGAAATGTAAAGGGGCACATAACAGACACAAAGAGCACTGAAAGAATCATTAGTTCTTATTTCAAATGCCTAGACTCCACAAAATTGGAAAATTTTCTTGATAGAAACCTCTTACCAAAGTTAAATCAAAATCACAAAAAGATTTAAATAGACCTGAAACCCCTAAGGAAATATATACAGTCTTTAAGAATCTCCATGCGGGGGTGGGGGTGGGGGAAGCCCAAGGCTAATGGGTTTAGCATAGAATTCTACCATTCTTTCAAGAAAGAAGGCCTAACACTGCTATTCCTAGTATTTGTTCCAGTTAGAAACAGAAGGACCATTGTCAAATTCTCTTTATGAGTCAACAATGAAAGAGAATTACAGACCAATTTTCCTCATGGACATTGATGCAAAAATGTTCAATAAAATACTCACAAACCAATCCAAGTACACATCAAAAAAAAAATCATGTTCAAGTAGGCTCGAAGATGCAGGAATGGTTCAACATATGAAAAATCTGTCAATGTAATCCACCAGATAAACAGTCTGAAAGAAAAAATCCCCCACATGATCATAACATCAGATGCTGGAAAAGCCTTTGACAAATCCATCACCCATTCATAATTAAAGGCTTGGAGAGAGCAGGGATATTTGGGACATGCCTAAACATAATAATTGTAATATACAATAAGCAGATAGTCAACATAAAATAAATGGAGAGAAACATATAGCACTTTCCCTAAAATCAGGAACAAGGCAAGGCTGCCCAGTCTCTCCATACCTATTCATATCTCATATAGCGATAGAGCTTGAAGTTTTAGTTAGAGCAATAAGATGACTAAACAACAAGGGGTATAAATTGAAAAATAAACAATAAAACAGCAATATTTGCAGTTTATATAATAATATGCATAAGCAATGCAAAAAATCTAACAGGGAACATTTATTGCTGATAAACACCTTAATAAAATGGCTGGATACAAAATGGATAAAAGAAAATTCAGTAGCCTTCATATATTTAAATGATAAAAGGACTGAGAATTAAATCATGGTAATAAAACCTTCACACTCACCACAAAAAAACATAAAATATCTTGAGGAAGTGAAAGACCTATATGACAAGAATCTCAGTTTTTGAAGGAAAAAACTTGAAAAAAATATCTGAAGATGAAAAGAGATCCTATGCTCGTGGATAAGTAGGATGAACATAATAAAAAGAGCAATCTCACAAAAAGTAATTTTCAGATTCAACACAATTTCCATAAAATTTCCGACATAATTCTTTACACATTTGAAAGAATAATACTCAATTTCATACAGAAAATAAAACAAAAGAGCTAAAAAAAAAAATCCTGTACAATAAAAGTACAAAAACTTCTGGAGGTTTCACCATCTCTGATTTCACATTGTACTACAGAGCAATAGTAATAAAAACTGCATGGTATTGGCATGAAAACAGTTGGGTTGGTTAATGGAAGTAAATCAAAACATGTAAATTAATCTACATACCTATTTACATGTGTTTTTTGATTAAGAAACCAAAATTTCTCAATGTAAAACACTAGAAGATGCTCCAACAAATATAAGGGTGTAAATTAATGTCTGTATATTGAGAAAAAATAGATCCATATCTATAAAGATGCACCAAACTAAAAATCCACATGGATCAAAGCCTCAACATAAAACTGGATACACCAAGCCTGATAGAAGAGAAAGTGGGAAATAGCACTGGAACTGGAGACACCTTTGATTAGAACACCAATAGTGTAGGCACTAAGATAAACATTTAATAAGTGGGACTCCATGAAAGTTAAAGGCATCTGTAAGCCAAAGGACACAGTCAAAAGGATAAAACAGCAGCTTATAAAATGCAAAACTATCTTCATTAACCCCACATCTTACAAAGGGCTGATATGAAATATATAGAAAAGAAACTCAAGAAATTAGACAGTCAGCAAACAAAACAATCCGATTAAAAAGTGGGGTACACATTTAAACAGAATTTTATACAGAGGAATATCAAATGTATGAAAACCATTTTAAAAATTGGTTTTTCCCTTCTTAGTCATCAGGGAAAGGCAAAGGAAAATGGCTCTCATATCCCATTGTATCCCTGTCAGAATGGATGAGATGAGTAACAAGTTACAGTTCATGACGAAGAGAATGGGGAGAGCACTCTTCTGATACTGTTAGGAATGCAAACTTGTACATCCATAATAGAAATCAGTAAAATAGTTCCACAGAAAATTTGGACTCAATCTACATGAAGACTTAATTATAAAAGTCCTATGTATAGACTCAAAGGATGTTTTATGATACCACAAAAGCTTGTGTTTAACAAACTATGTTAATAGCGGCTTTGTTGATAATAGGCAGAAACTGGAATCTACCTATATGCTCCTCAACTGAATTGTATATGAAGAAAATGTGTTACATTTACACAGAGGGGTTTTACTTGGGTTAAAAATATTGACATCATGAAATTATCAAAGAAATGGATAAAACTAGACAGGATCAATTTGAGTGAGGCAACTTAGTCACAGAAAGAAAAATATATCCCTTTGCCCTCCTTATGTTGTCTAATTGCCCGAGCTAGTACGTCAAGTACAATATTGAAAAGATAAGGAGAAAGGGGGCAGCTCTGTCTAGTCCCTGATTTTAGTAGGATTGCTTCAAGTTTCTCTCCATTTAGTTTGATGCTGGCTACTGGTTTGCTGTATATTGCTTTAACTATGTTTAGGTATGGGTCTTGATGTTGGCGAGGATGTCGAAAAAGAGGAACACTCCTCCACTGCTGGTGGGGTTGCATGGTATAACCACTCTGGAAATCAGTCTGGCAGTTCCTCTGAAAACTGGGCACCTCACTTCCAGAAGATCTGGGCATATACCCAGAAGATTCCCCAGCATGTAATAAGAATACATGTTCCACTATGTTCATAGCAGCCCTATTTATAATTGCCAGAAGCTGGAAAGAACCCAGGTATCCCTCAACAGAAGAGTGGATGCAAAAAAAATGTGGTATATATACACAATGGAATACTATTCAGCCATTAGAAACAATGAATTCATGAAATTCTTAGGCAAATGGATGGAGCTGGAGAACATCATACTAAGTGAGGTAACCCAGACTCAAAAGATTAATGATGGTATGCCCTCACTAATAAGTGGATATTAACCTAGAAAACTGGAATACCAAAAACATAATCCACACATCAAATGAAGAACAAGAAGAACGGAGGAGTGGCCCCTTGTTCTAGAAAGACTCAGTGAAGCAGTATAGGGCAAAACCAGAACAGGGAAGTGGGAAGGGTTGGGTGGGAAAACAGGGCGAGGGAAGGGGCTGATGGGACTTTCGGGGAGTGGGGGTCTAGAAAAGGGGAAATCATTTGAAATGTAAATAAAAATATATCGAATAAAAAATATAATAATTATTCACTTATAAGTGAGTATTAGCCACAAAGTAGAGGATAACTACCCTAAAATTCACAGACTAAGAGAAGCTATGTAAATATGTAAAGAGTAGAACTCAGAGCTTGGGACACATTAATCTCACTGTGAATGGGAATTATAATAAACATCTCCAGGGAATGGGGAGATAGTTCTAGGTGCAGGGGTGAACATGAGAAGAGGAAGGATCTTGTAGTAAGAGATTGGAGGGAAAGAGTACTAATTGAGACAATTGGAATCAGGGGTCATAACTCCTGATTGAAACATAGTTTAATGGAAACTCCAAGAGACTATGAGGATGACTCTAGCTAAGACTCCTAGCTAGCAGTTGGGGACATGTAGCCAGAATGGGCTATCCCCTGTAACCAGAAAAGACTTCCTATTGAGGGACTGGGACACCAACTTAGCTACAAAATCTTTGAACTAAAGTTTCTCTGCCTATAGGATGTGTTGCAGTAATGGTAATGAAGAAACTGTGGGAGTGGCCTTCCAATAACTGATAAAGCTTGAGAGCTATACCATGAGATGGAGCCCATGCCTGGACCCAGAACATGAATAACACAGTGACCTATGACAGACCCAAACAAAAATGGGGGGCGGGAGTCAACAAAATGAATCCTAATGATATTCTTATATACTCATAGACTGGTGCCTGCCAAAATTGACAGCAGAAAAGCTTCACTGAACAACTAATCCAACCAGATGAAGAGACATAGAGCAGACAGGCAGAGCTTTTGGGCACCAGCAGAAGAAGGGAAAGGAGGATATAGGAGCTGAGGGGTCTAGGACACCACAAGAAAAGCCACAGAATCATCTAACCTGGGTTCATAGGATCTCAGAGTCTGAACAATAAACCAAGGACTATGCATGAAACTGATCTAGTCCCACTACTGATATGTTACTGTTCTATAAATTGATTTTCTTGTGGTCCTTCTGAAAGTGCGAGCAGGGCAGTTGACTACATCGGACTAAACTGTCAGCTACTGGGAAACTTTTGTCCTACTGAATTGTCTCCTCCAGCCTCAATATGACAAGAGATGACTAGACATATGGTAACTTGATATGCCATGGCTGGATGATATCCAAGGGAAGCCTGCCCTCTGTGAGCTTAAAAGGAGGACACAGATGGGAGGGAGGAAAGGAGATAAAGAGGAGAGACTGGAATGAGAGAAAAGGGGGAAAGTAAAGTTGATATGTAAGTAAGTAATTAAATAAGTAAATACTCTAATAACTGCAATCAGTTCTAAAAATCTATACATGAAAACACATGCTTGTGTACACTATGATCTATTAAAAGGAAGTTCAGAGCAAATTAGCAAATTAACAACAAATAAGGGACTACATATGTGATAATCCATGTAGGTTAGTTTATAAACATGGAGTAGACTACAGTATAATATGAATGACAACTGCACAGTAAAAATTAATCCATGTTTTAGAAAATATGACTTGAAGAAAGGAAGACAAAAACCATTCCCTGAATCTTCTTCCTTCATGACTCTGTTCAGTTGTTATTTAGAGTTTATACAAATCCTAAGGGATCTCTTGTATTAGAGAAAGCTCTCAATTGTCCCACATTTATCACTGCAATGAACCAACTTCATGTTCTTAGCATTGGCTCTTTTTGCCTTTGAAATTCCTTGCTGTGAGATTGTGGGCTCACACAGATAGTCTCTTTCTAATTATTCCCAACTGTATCATTGCATTTTCTCCTGTAATGTGGCCACCTTTGTACTGACATATAATTGGTGGAGTGTCATTTTCAAGTTTCTCAGTCTCTTATGTAAATGATGTTATAGCTCTAGATTTAATTTGAAAAGCACTCCTGTCAACAAATAACATGGGACAGCAACTTGCTGGCACAAATCCAGACAGAGACTGGAAATAAGGATCACTATAGGTGGAGTATTACAACAGCATGGTATTAGAATTGGCTTTTTTTTTCATGAATTCTGATACTGTTTTCTCACATATAGCTGATTTCATAGTTGTCAAAAATCCTTTTTCCACAGTTTTGGATCCTGAACACTTCAGTGAGCAGAGCAAATGATTGACACTGGAAAAAGAGAGAGGCCATGAGGCATCCAGTAAGAGTTTGAACAACAATATAGAAAAGATACAGGGTGATTCAGGATAATCTCTCTCCATGGAGAGAGGGACATGTGATTCTTTTGGGGAAACATGTGTTGTAGACATGATGTGAGGACTGTGATCAGGGGCAGAAATAAAATGGAGAAGACAGAAATCAGGAGTTTCTGGTTACACGGCGGTCTCACTTCCTAAAGCATCCTCTTTGTTTGTCTGTTATATTTTGCTTTGTTTATGTTATTTCCCTTTATGTACCCCTTACTGTCTTGGAACTCCCTACTTAATCCAGACTGGCCTCAAACTCAGGGAACTACATTAGGCATATCACCTGCATGCTGGGTTAAAGGCTAATGGCTTTCTACAAGCATTCTAATGTTAGAATCAATTGTGTGCCCAGAAATCTACATGGAGAAAAAAATACTGATACATAATGGAATAAGTGTTAGTTATATTCAGAAAAGCAATATTTTCATAGTCATGATTCTTCTGGTCAAAATCGCTTTAATTTACTACATTTGAAAACATCATCAACAGGAATGAATACCAATGCAGAAAAATCATGTATTTTTACACTGAAGAGTCAATCATTAGCATACCTTGTGTCCAATCCATGACCAGAATTTGACTTTCTAACCCTACTATGTGTCCTTTTGTATTTTTCAAGCAGAACTGCAGCTTGAGGCTTCAATGTTCAAATTTTTCAATGTTACTCTTAGAGTAACTTAGACTTCAGAATTTCGAATTCCCAAGCCTCCAGCCTTCCTAGGCATAATGGCATTCAGGATTTGTCTTTTGTGTTAAGGTCAAATAGTTTTTTGAAGTAAGAAGAGAGTCTTTGGGGTTAAGAACATGATATGTGAATTTCAGGAGACATGATACATACAAAGAATTATAGTGCTTCTAAATGCCAATCATCGTAGCATACACCTTTAATGCCAGCACTAAGGATACAGAGGCAGTGAATCCCTGAGTGTTTGAGAACAACCTAGACTATGTGTGGAGTACCAGAACAGTGGAAGATTTATAAGGTGACACTGTTTTGAAAACTAAATAAATCAGAAAACACACACACACACACACACACACACACACACAAACACTTGAAGTAGTTGGGCAATAGTACAACCACAGCACTGGGAGGAGGAACACATAGAATTAGAGTGTAAGTCCATCCTCAATTCTAATTGAATTTCTGACCAGACTAGGCTACAATTAACCCCCTTGAAATACCAAGTAAACAGTAAAAATTAGAAAAGGAAAGAAAAAAGAAGAGAGAACAAAAAGTTATTGGCTTTTTTCACATCATTTTAATTCTTCCTAAAACCATATCTTCACACTATTTCTCTCAAAACTCATGTTTTCTCAAAATTAAATAAAAACTCTCTGTGTCTGTGTCTGTCTGTCTGTCTGTCTGTCTGTCTGTCTGTCTCTCTCTCTCTCTCTCTCTCTCTCTCTCTCACACACACACACACACACACACACACACACACACACACACAGCCTAGTTTAGGGTCTGTCTTTTCTTTGTTGCTCTTCAGACATCTCTTGGGCACCTCATATCCCCTGTCTCCTTCCTCTGTTAAGGATTTGATCCTGTCATGCAGTATTTGGGATCCAAAACACTCTAGAAATCTGGAAATTTTAACACCTGTGAAATGAGTCATACGTGAGAACACAGGATCAGAAGTCAAAAACAACCCCAGCACAAGAGAATACAAGGACATCCTTGCTGATACCCCAAAATATGATATTGGCAACAGGTTACTAGGGAAACTGGACAGAAGAAGGGTGTTGTATGAAGATTCCTTCTTTGCTGTAGTTTCATAGACTGTCTTATTTTCACAGGATATAAAAACAATAAATTGGGCTGATATATTTTCTATAATGTTATTGAAGTAATTCATTGTGTTAATTATTCTGGAAATGGGATTAACCTCCCTTCTCATTATCCAGAGAGAGAACTATCCTGAGCCTGAAAAGTGTTTTTTAAATGGAAATCCTCAGAAAATCCTTGTCTTAAGAACTGAGTCTGAAGGCAACAATTTCTGATGATGTTCCTGTGGGTGAGCCAGGGTTTTTCCGAAGCCAGAGCAGCCTACCTCTATGCACCTCCCTTTCTGCCAGAATCATAAAGCAGTTTCCATATCAAGGACAGACCATCAAGGGAGATTCCACAGAGACCCCAAACCATTCTAACATGAGGAATGTTCTAGAACTTTTTAATATTTCTGTAACCTCTGGGACCACCAGAGAAAACAAAGGAAGAAGAGGTCCTTTCTCTGTACCCATTATCATAAAGTCTTCTATTGAGTCTCAGAACTCTGAGTTCATGAGGTCTTACATAAGTCAGAGAAGACTTTCACATGTAGTACATGTGGAAAATCTTTCAGGTACAAGAATAACCTGCAGATTCACAAGAGAATTCACACAAGAGAGAAGCCCCACACCTGCTCCCCATTTAAATATAGTTCTGCCAATCACCAATATACAACTGTCACCAGAGGAATTACCACAAATTGGACTGAACTGTATACTTTCCTCATCAAGGCTAACAGGATTTCATCAGTGTCTTATCTATAAAGCATGTAGCTTTATATAGGAGTTAGCTAGTGAGGATGTTTAATTTAGTTTTCGGATTGTTCTTTCAATCTGTTCTCCAATCCCACTATCATGTGAGGATAAAAGAGGATGAGTAGTTTTTCAGTTTGTACACTAGTTTTCCAAATGCTTAAATATGAGACAAATGGACCATGACAGGAAGCTCAGTAAGGAAGAGCATGTCTGAGACCCCAGAAATCTGGGTACACCCCTGAGATAGTAGGCACCTCCCTGCTCCCTACAAGATTTCTGGCTGGGGACATATGCCACAACTCCCCACATTGGTCATGTAGCCTAGAACAGAGTTCTCCATGCTGATGAGGTACCTAGAGGCCCCAAGGGCTTAGCCAATAAACTTTGCTTCCCAGACATTCCTCTCTGCAAATGGTATTTAGTCTCTGGTCCACCCTGAGGAGTTGGTATATGTCAGTTTTCCACATGAACAGTGCATAAATGGTACAGATAAATATGACTGTCTCATTCATCAAGAACTACCATGGGGAGCATGTTCTTTGCCTACTGAGCCACAGTCTAAGTCTCCTATAGAGAGCCTCTGTGTGCGTCCAGACAGTCACTGCCAAGGTAAAAACAATCACAGATGAGCTAAGCCAGAGTTCCCATTTCCCCCAGGCCCCAGGCTAGGAAGTGTCCACAGCCTGTGGGCCCCTGACTCTGCTCCCAACTCCACAAGACTCAGCTATGTCTGGATGTCCAGGACTTTAGGAGCCCTTGGTCCCAGACACGACACTTCATTCTCAACTTCTCTGTGCAGCATTCCAGTTGGGTTTCCAGGAGTCAGGGAACCCCAGCTTCCCCCACTCCCCGTCTTAGACTGAGTTTTCCCATCCCCTGAGTGGTGTCTAAGAGCTTCCCTAAAACCCAACACCTGATGGCAGCAGCACAGGGAAACACAGTCAAGTACTCCCCAGGATTAGTCTCCAGTTCCTTTGCCCAGTACTTGAACAGCAGGGCAGAATGTAGGCTCCGCATCTAAATAGTGGAAGACATTTCATTTTTCATTAGTAAATCAGTGCTGATGTTTTTTGTTTCTCCTTTGTGTTATGTATAATATGCTTATTAATCCTATGGTGTTTTGAGAGCCACCATGTAAGGCTGTTGGCCCTACTTTCTACCTCATTGAGATAGAGTCTTTCTAGTTCAGTAAGTTGTACCTTAGGAAAGGTGCTTGTGAAGCTCACACCAAACCTTATGTCTTTGTTCTACATGCTCCTAGGAAGCTAACATGCCAGATATCTCTACTACTGAATCTACATTTCAATTTTTATTTTAATATGTTAATTTAATTTATTTTTGTGTGCCATGGTGTGTGTGTGTGTGTGTGTGTGTGTGTGTGTGTGTGTGTGCCACATATGTGAAGGAGCCCTTGCATATCACAGGAATATCAGAACCTTGGATGAAAAGAGCAATCGTGAGCAGCCACATAGGTGCTAGGAAATAAACCTGATTCAACTTAACAAGTAATACGTTCTCTTAACCTGAGCTATCTCTCCCGCTAGTGGATCCGAGTTTTGCTATGTTCTTTAGATCCAAATTCAGGTCACTGAAATTGTAACTCAAGTACTTTTATCCCCTGATATTTTTTCACCTTATATGTGATTAAAATTCATATGAGAGTATAGTAGTTATGATTTGAATGAAACGATGATGAGAATCTCACAGTGTTCCAGAAAGCCCCCCCCCCCCCCTTATCTATCCCACTGTGAAGGAATTGGGTCTCTCCAATGGAATTCACATCCTCAGATGGGGATATGAGCTGTTATGCTCTGTGCCATGCCCCTTGCAGACTTTTGAAATGTACTCCAAATACTATCAAGTAAATAGGTGATAAAGGCTGCTGATGGAAACTGCAACCCAATGTTACACACATATAGATACCCAAAGTGCAAGTGTATTGTAAGGATTGATTCTACAATGTAAGTAAGAAGGGAGGGAGGATAACTTTCAGAATTCTATACTGGTAGATGTCTGGGCTATCATCAATGGTTTTACCATTGGTTTGCATCTGCGGATAAACTTCTAGTAAACAGGCAAGGAGGAGGTATCCATGTAGAAAGGCTTAAATAATGGCAGGAGGATATCCTGTTGTCTGCCTAATGACTCTTTCTCAAACATAAAGCTACTAGTTATGTGCCTATGCAATGTGTAGTCCTTGCTGCCAGAAGAAGTTGCTGGTCCTAGATTTTCAACATATGTTTTGCGGTTTTTCATATTGTCTTAAAAGCTTCTTAGCAAACACAAGCAATTGTATTTTACTTTGGAAAACATTTTCAGAGTTTTGTATTTCTTTGCAAGATACGAATGTTTTGCCTGCAAATATGTATGTAGTACTCAGTGGGTTGGCTGTTTTGATTCACCCACTGCACCACCATTGGTAACAACCTATTGAATGTCTCTATTATCTTCAGCACTGACTAAGACATTGACTTGCATTGAACACTTGAGTTTCTATGTTTCTTCTTGGAATACACTAAGTACTCCAAGGACTCATGAAAAAAAGGTTCCTCTCAACACTTGCCAATCTCTTTTTGAAATTTTTGGTGCAATTTGCTTCTGTTTTTAATGCCAAGATTATATTAAAGCAGAGTAATTTGAAAGTAATTCACAGTTATAAAACATAATATTTGGTCTATTTGGAAGTGTCCAGAGAAAATAAATTCATCATCTGAGCATTCAGAGTCTAAACACAACCACAGCAATTCACCACAGAATACATATTGTTTTTTCATGGTTCCGAACAGTTGAGTATATTTCCTTTTATATCCAGACAGTGGAAGAAAGATGAAGAAGGGCATGGTGGCTTTTTTCCAAGGAGTGGATTCTGGCAACTAAACCAGGTACTCTGAAAAGCAACAAATGCTTTTGACTCCTCAGCTGACTCCAGGGTAGCTACTTTTAGGGCAAGGTATTTTGTCATGAACAAATATGATAAAGAAAAAATTCCATTTCAT
Source organism: Apodemus sylvaticus (assembly GCF_947179515.1). Lineage (NCBI taxonomy): Eukaryota > Metazoa > Chordata > Mammalia > Rodentia > Muridae > Apodemus > Apodemus sylvaticus. The sequence goes on from NC_067490.1 coordinate 55,090,311, forward strand.
TATGTTTTAGGACTATACATATGAGGATAGAATTTTGTTAATTTCCAAAACATATAGTTGAAAAGGATTTAAAATTCTACCACAATCAAGAATCAATAAAGACAGATCAAAGAAAAAACCTCTGGTATTGCTACTAGAAGAATGACTACTGTTGTAGTGATGTTAAAATCTTTGTCATTATACTGAGAAAGGCAAATCCCAATAATTAATGGTACTTAATGAAAACTGTCCCTTATGCAGGCCTATATATGACTGGATTCAATAACAGCAAAGCTCATAGAAGCCTCATTCATCATAGCACACATTAAGACTAACTACTTATCAATTTCCAATATGAACTATTTTATATACATACAATTGAGTTCTCTACAGCATAGGCATCAACAAAGATTGACACACACAACATTAATGGATAATTTGGAAAACTAGACCTGAAGGATGGAATGTACACACACTTGTGACCTCTCTTTTCTCTCATACTCCTAGATAGTTGGAAATTTTTGAATGAAAATGTGGACATGACTACTCCAAGATTTCTTTGATGGGAAGATTTTTAATGTAGATACGAGAGAGATAACAGCCAGAGGCATCTGAAAGGACATAGGGAAGGTATGGAATAGTAGACATGGCTTAGTAGAGACTGAATCTGGGAGAGAGACAAATGTGAGCAAGAGAAGAGAGGCTAAGAGAACCAAGTTCTTCCTCCAAAAGACCCAACAAGCAGTTGAAAGAGTCAGAAGCAGATATTGTGCACCAAACCAATGGACAGAAGCAGCTGACCCTTGTGGTTGAATTAGGGAAAAGGTGAAAGAAGCTGAGGATGAGTGTGGCCCTGTGGGAAGACAAGCTGTCTCAATTAACCTGGAGCTCTGAGATCTCTCAAACAGTGGACTACCAACCAGGCAGCAAACACAAGCTGATATGAGGCCTCCAACACATACAGCAGAGGACTGCTGAGTCTGTGTTCAATCAGAGATGATGAACTTAACCCTCAAGAGATTGGAGGCACCAGAGAGTTTAGAGGTCAGGTGGGCTGGGAGGTGGGGGGTGGGGATATCCTAGAGGAGACACGGATAATGGAGGAGGTATGGGATATGGAACACTCAGAGGGTGGACAAAGGGTGGGTAAAATAAAATCTGGAGTGCAAAGAAATAGATGATAGATAGATAGATAGATAGATAGATAGATAGATAGATAGATAGATAGATACAGATTCCTTAAAAGAAGGAGGAGGACAAAGAGGAGTAGGAAGAAAAAGAAGAAGAAGGAGTAGGATGAGGACGAGGAGGACAAGGAGGAAGAAGGAAGAAGGAAGAAGAAGAAGAGGAGGAGGAGGAGGAGGAGAAGGAAGAATAAGAATAAGAAGAGGAAGAAGAGGAAGAAGAAGAAGAAGAAGGAGAAGGAGGAGGAGGAGGAGGAGGAGGAGGAGGAGGAGGAGGAGAAGAAGAAGAAGAAGAAGAAGAAGAAGAAGAAGAAGAAGAAGAAGAAGAAGAAGAAGAAGAAGAAGAAGAAGAAGAAGAAGAAGAAGAAGGGAGGAGGAGGAAACAGGAGGAGGAAGGAGAAGGAGGAGAAGGAAAAGAACCAAGAGCAAGAGGACCAAAAGGAGCACCATGGGCCCAAGAATACATGGGCTTATAGAAAAGAGGTTAGCAGAAGGAAAGACAAACTCATAGGCTAGAGAAGTTTAAGGTGGGGGTGGCTGCAGGAGAAAGAAGTGGTACCAACCAGGACCCTGTAAGACACTCTTGCAATGCTATGACACTCTGGCAGCCAGAACCTTCTTTGGTATGTTAATAAGCACCAGAGTGTTCCTTTTTCTCCACATCCTCACCAACACCTGCTGTCTCCTGAGTTTTTAATCTTAGCCATTCTTTCTGGTGTGAGGTGAAATCTCAGGACTGTTTCGATTTGCATTTTCCTAATGATTAATGATGTTGAACATTTCTTAAGGTGCTTCTCAGCCATCCCAGGTTCTTCAGGTGAAAATTTGTTTAGCTCTGTGCCCCATTTTTAATAGGGTTATTTGGTTTTCTGGAGTCTAACTTCTTGAGTTCTTTGTATATATTGGATATTAGCCCTCTGTCAGATGTAGTGTTGGTGAAGATCTTTTCCCAATTTTTCGTTTGCCCATTTGTCCTTTAGACAGTGTCCGTTGCCTTACAGAAACTTTATAATTTTATGAAGTCCCATTTGTCTATTCTTGATCTTAGAGCGAAAGTAATTGGTGTTCTGTTTAGGAACTTTTCCCCTGTTCCCATATCCTCAAGGGTGTTCTCCAGTTTCTTTTCTATTAGTTTCAGAGTGTCTGGCTTTATGTGGAGGTCCTTGATTCACTTGGAGTGAAGTTTAGTACAAGGAGATAAGAATGGATCAATTCACATTCTTCTGCATGCTGACCTCCAGTTGAAGCAGCACCATTTGTTGAAAATGTTATCTTATTTCCACTGGATGTTTTCAGCTCCTTTGTAGAAGATCAAGTGACCATAAGTGTGTGTGTTCATTTCTGGGTCTTTAATTCTATTCCATTGATCTACCTGCCTGTCACTGTACCAATATCATGCAGTTTTAAATACTATTGCTCTGTAGTATTGCTTGAGTTCCGGGATACTGATTCCCCCAGAAGTTCTTTTACTGTTGAGAATAGTTTCAGCTATCCTGAGTTTTTTGTTATTCCAGATGAATTTGAGAATTGCTTTTTCTAACTCTGTGAAGAACTGAGTTGGGATTTTGATGGGGATTGTGTTGAATCTGTATATTGCTTTTGGCAAGATGGCCATTTTAACTATATTGATCCTGCCAATCCATGAGCATGGAAGATTTTTCCATTTTCTGAGGACTTCTTCAATTTCCTTTTTCAGAGACCTGAAGTTCTTGTCTCCTCTACTGCTGATGAGATTGAAAGTTGGTAAAACCACTCTGGAAATCAGTCTGGCAATTCCTCAGAAAACTGGGCACAACACTTCCAGAGGACCCTGCTATACCACTCCTGGGCATATACCCAGAGGATACCCCAGCATGTAATAAAGATACATGATCCACTATGTTCATAGCAGCCCTATTTATAATAGTCAGAAGCTGTAAAGAATCCAGGTTCCCTCACCGGAGTAATGGATGCAAAAAATGTGGTATATATACACAAAGGAGTACTATTCAGCCATTAGAAACAATAAATTCATGAAATTCTTAGACAAATGGATGGAGCTAGAGAATATCATCCTAAGTGAGGTAATGCAATCTCAAAAGAACACTCATGGTATGCAGTCACTGATAAGTGGATATTAGCCTAGAAGCTTGGAATATCCAAGACACAAACCACATATCAAATGATGTCCAAGAAGAAGGAAGGATTGGCCCCTGGTTCTGGAAAGGCTCAGTGCAGCAGTGTAGGAGAGTAACAGAACAGGGAAGGGGAAAGGGGTGGATGGGGGAATAGGGGGAGGGAAGAGGGCTTATGGGACTTGCGGGGAGGGGGGACCAAGGAAAGGGGAAATCATTTGAAATGTAAATAAAGAATATATCCAATAAGAAAAGAATAAAAAACACTATTATCAATGTTAAAAAATAAGCACCAGAGTTAGTCATTTGTCCAGAGTGGTTTCTAGGAATAAAGAAAATTGAGACTTTTTTTTTTTAATGTCACACATGTCTAGTCAATAAACATATGCTCACCCATGTTTGTGACCTGTTAGCCTGGTGGTATGACTGGCAGTGTGGGGGTATTGTGGAGGTATGACTGTATCCTTGGCTTTTTTGGATTTGTTTTGTTTTGCCCCTCTTTCTCCGGCCCAAAGATTTATTTATTATTATATGTAAGTACACTGTAGCTGTCTTCAGACACACCAGAAGAGGGCGTCAGATCTCATTATGGATGCTTGTGAGTCAGCATGTGGTTGTTGGGAATTGAACTCAGGACCTTCACAAGAGCAGTCAGTGTTCTTAACCACTGAGCCATCTCTCCAGCCTGAAAATTGAGACTTTTAAACTGTGTATAATGCTGAGTGGGAGGGAAAGGCTCTCCAGTGTTAAGGCCATGCAACTCTACTTATAAGTTAATAGCATTGAAGCTCTGTCGCTTCTACACACTTCTCTGCCATAAACTCTGTGCTCCAAGGACTGACAAAAAAGTTCCCTTTCTGCTTTCTAATTGAGTCCTTGGAGTTGCTTGTGTAATTTGCACTTCTTTTTTGTTTTCTACCATGAACTCAATACTAATGTGTTTAAAATTTACTTCACACTCTTGTGGATATGCTGTCATCAATAGATGATTGAGTTTATAATCACCAATCTGCTGGGAAGAGACACTAGGAGCTCATAAACTTTTAAGTCTGGACTCATAAAATTGTGTCTCAGAACAGTTTTAGCAGAGATCCTCTTTGATGATGACAAATGCCATCGTGGTGTCACTGACCAATAAGATGAGTCACCACTGCATAGAAATAAGAACTAAATACTTAAAAAAATTAGTCATTGAAGAAGCCATGCTCCTGTTCTTTCATGCATATTATTTTCTTCCCCAAGTATCTTTCTTTATATTAGTTGCACTTGAAATCTGTATTATAAAACACTTCAAAAACGTTGCTGAATAGAAGGAAATAAGGAGCAATAGAAGAAAAGGAAAGAGTGAAACCAGGCAAGAGAAAAGGAGAGAGGTGGGGACAGGGGAGGAAGGAAGGAAGGAAGGAGAAAAGGAAGGAAGGAAGGAAGGAAGGAAGGAAGGAAGGAAGGAAGGAAGGAAGGAAGGAAGGAAGGAAGGAAGGAAGGAAGGAAGGAAGGAAGGAGCAGGGCTCTGGTATTGGTCTAAGGAGTGGGGACTTGAATGGGCTATTGATGAAATTGAGTAGTTTTCACTCAGGGCAGTCTACTGTCTCCAGCCCTCCCTAAGCTGTGTGATCCTCTTCTTTACAAAAGCTGCTACTGTCTCTCTTATCATGATATCACCTCATTTTCATCTTTCCTTCTGTCACTTTGCCTCTGTCTCTTTTTCACCATCTCCACATCCTTTATCTTATCTGTCTGTATTTGCATGATTCTATCTAGTTCTTAGTTTTAAAAGAAAGATTTATTTGGATTCTTCCTTTTTCTTTACAGATGACCCTGGGAATCACTCCCAGGGATTTGCTATACCTGTAAAAGCCATGAGCTACCTCCCCATCTCATATGCTAAATAGCTTGGGGTGCTTTTGTCTTTTTCCTTCCTCCCACTCAATTATTTATATAAATTATTTACATACAGAAAGCTCTACATTCTGTTTTTGTGTTTCAATAATTAGATCATAGGAATGTGTGGAGTAGAATACTAATGCAAGTAAATTAAATTGTTTCAACAATTGTAGCATTATAGGATGAATTTTTTTACTAGAAAAAAAGAATTTTATGGATACTTGAAGATTTAGATAAAAATTGGTGGATTACAAGTAAGGAGTAGATACATGTTAGTATTATGTTCATTTTCTTAGTATTTGGCTATTCTGAAATATGACAAATGGTTTCTTGACTTTAGTTCCACGTTTATAAAATATAGTATAAAACTGGTTGTGATATGAGTCCAGCTCACATTTTATGTGCAAGAATATGCAGATACAGTGCTCTTGTCATATGAAGCCTGTCTGCTTCACCCTGTGCCCTTCTGGAAAACAGATATAGGTATGTTTGGCTTTCTCTCTTCATATTATCTTGGCCACTATCTAGGTTTCAGAATATATCATACATATGGCTGATGTCAGGGACTGCTGTAAAACCAATGCAAGAGAACAACAACAAAAATACACCATATTAGACTCCTAACTAGTATACTGTAATATAAACTCATCATTGTGACCTTAAACTGAACATCACTAACTTTTTAAATGACGGCAGTTTTGAATTTAGATGCTGGCTACCTGTGTAGCTCTCTCAGTTTCCAGAACTTCTTGTGCATTAACCAAAATCTCCTTACATTTAACATTGAAACTAATACCAAACTATAAATATTTACCAGGTTAACTATTCTAAGTATACTATACAGTTCAGTCGTGTGAATAATGGCTCTACGGTTCAGCAGCTGATCTCCGGAATAGTGTACCATGGACATTTGAAACAAACATTTATTGCTTTCTATTCGCATTCATGTTGATCATCATAATATTTTTAAATATTCATTATAATTTATTTATTGTAGGGGAGGGCATGTGTACATAAGAAAGCATGTGTGTGTGGAGATTAGAAGGTATGTGTCTGTCCATTCACGATTGGGACCTTAGACTGAACTTTGGTCATTCGACTTCTTGGAAAGTGCGTTTACCTGCTGAGCAATCTTGCTGGTCTCATCATTTGAGTTTCTGTGTATTTGTAATTGATCATTGTAGCTACAACAACATGAGTGGTGATAGCACTTGACTATTGTGGTCATCAATGTTTTAGAATGTGTCAACTTTCATCTTTGAGGATGAATGTGACACCATTCTTTGGGTATACCATGCTGTCTTCATGCATGTCTTTGATGATAAACATGTGGAAAGATTGCATTGTTCAGCTGCTAGAATAAATCTGCTATCGAAGTGACTATGAAGGTATCTCTTTAAGATCCTGATTTTAATTCATTTTTACTCATAGTTTAGGAACACATTGTCCTAATACCCTCCTCTTGATTCCACACCTTCCCCCCCTTACTTTTGACCTATTTTCTGGTTTCATATCCCATACCCACTTTCTTACAATACTTACACAAATGTGGACATTGCAATCTATGTCCTTGTTTCAGAAAGAGCATGTTTTTTTTCCGATGAGTCTGTGTCACCTTTCTGAATTCTTTGCAAGTTCAACCAGCTCTGGAAATTTTCATGATTTCATTTCCCTTACAGGTGATTGAAATCCGCTGTATCTAGATAGCACACTTTCACCATCTGCTGATGAACCTCTAGGATGACCATCACTTCTTTGCTATTGTGAATAATGCAGCACTTTACATGGATGCCCAGAATCTTTGTGGTAGGACATAGAGTCCTTGGGGTATATGGCCAAAATTATATAACTGTATGTCATACTGAAATCCTATATTTGTTTTATTGACAAATCTTTGTACTTATTTCTGTATTGAAAGTAATAATACCCCTCCTACCAGTAGAGAATGAAGATATTTTCCCCACCACATTACCATAAACATTTGTTGGTATCTTTTTTCTTGATGTTAATCATTCTCAGGGATGTAATAGTTCCAAAGCATTTTAATTTTTTTCTGGTAGCTAAATACACTGAGCACATTTTAAAAGAATTTACTACCAAATTGTGCTTCATCCATAAAGAAATCTCTCCCATTTCATTAACATGTTTGTTGACTTGAAAGTTTGTGAGGAGATGGTTTAATCCTTACTTTCTTTATTCATTCTAAGTTTTAAACTCCTGGATGAAATACAAAAATCGATGATTTTCTCCTATTCTGTACATTATATCTCCACTTTGCTGGTAGTTTCCTTTAATGTGAATAAAGCTTTTATTGCTTTTAATGCAGTTCTAGTCATTAATTTTTAGTGTATGTCCTATGCTACACCTTATGCTATACCTCTACCTACACCTTATATTACTAGCAGTTTCCTCTGAGAGTTTTAGTATTTCAGCTTTTGAATAATTTAATATTAATTTTTTGTGCAAGATATGACATAGACACAATCTAATTAGTCTGCAGTTGGATATATATTTTATATAAATTCATTCAGAATTGGAAGTTCTAAACATCTAGTCATGCCAAACATTCAAGAAAGGAATGATTTCATCTTTGCAAAGTCTTTCTGAGAACTGCTAAGACTCTGCAGGGCAATGGCATGGAAAACCAAATTTCTCATTTATCCTTACTCAACACTAATCATGTCTTATGTGTCTTGGAATCCTCTCTTATCCCCAGATTCTTGTCCAGCATTTGTCATTATTAATAACCAGAATTGGTGATTCAATATGTGGAATATGAAGTAACACTACATTGAAACTTGGCAATCATTTTTTCAATTTTGTTAAAGAAAAACAATCGTAAGTTGTATAGTTTCTACAACATTTTGCTTTCCATATGATCTGTATTGTTATTTCTCCATATGCTTGGTCCCTTAAACGCCTGCTTTTATTTTTGTACATTTTTAATGCATGTTTGTAAGCTATATAATGATCTCTCTTCACTATTTTCACTAGCACCCCATCACTGTATTCCCATGATTATTCCTAATGTTGAGCCTCAGATTGCACACATTTTGGACATTTCTGAATAGTTTATAAAATTATACCAGTCATGAGTTCAATTTGTTTTATATTTTTCTTTTTTCAAATTTGCTTTAAATATTCTTTTTATGGTAGAGAGGGGAGTCCGTGGTGACAAGTGCATCCTGCTATCACTTTGGATCTCTGTTCAGTTCCTAGGTCCTGCTTTTGGCTCACAATGATCTACGAATCTGACTGAAGGAAATCACAAGGCTCTGGTTTTTGCTGGCACACACATTCACATGCAATGGCCAAACACACACATTATTTAAGAGAAGATAAACCTTAAAATTAAAATTTTTGTATTCTGAGTAATCACTCATTGCACATAATATTTTCAAATGTTTTCTGTTGTTATTCATGATGAATTTTAATTGTTTCCTTTGAATTTCAGAAATAATGGTAGCATATTTTAAATCTGCTATAACTGAAAACTGACCTCAATCATTGTGTTTAGTCAAAAGAAATGAATACATTATGCTTCCTTATTTTATTTTATGCTTTCTGAGAACATTCTTCTCTGTATGAAACAATAACTTTCCTGGAACAGTCTCTATAAAGCAGATTAGCCACAAATTCATAGATATGTCTTCCTCTGTCTCTTGAGTCCTAAGGTGAAAGAGGTCCACTACCACACCCAGAGAAAACATATCTAATATTTTTTCATTGAAATAATGGTAGAATAAATACTTATATAATGAGGAAACTTTTAAATATTCTTCAGTGAAAGAGCTACATAAATTTAATAAAGTGATAATTATTTTAAGTTAACTCTATGAAATAATGGAAACTTGGTTTATTTCCAAAGTTACAATCATAATTTATTTATCTTTTTAACAGGAATAAAAATGACTCCTGCAAACTTGGCAATAGGAATATTGCTCTTCTTTCATATTACAGTGGAAATTCTTGGTAATTCCTCAATACTATTTTATTATATTTTTATAATAGTCACTGGAAAGCATTTAACACCCAAAGATGTGATTATAGAGCACTTGACTTTTGTCAACTGCTTGACTACCATTTCAAAAGGCAATCCAGGGACACTGTCAGATTTTAAATATTTTGTGGGTGACATCAGTTGTAAATTGGTAGTTTATATGTACCAAATAGTGAGGGGTTGTCCATGCATGCTTTGTGCCTACTGAGTTGCTTCCAAACAACTTAGACAGTCTTATGAGGGACCAGCATTTTGTTTTCTAAATAATTTTGATACCACCAAGCCATCCTTCAGTTTGTTCAGATGGTCTGCATCTATCTGCACATAGAGGTTTGTTTCATTCAGTTACCTGATCTTTAGTTTTGTTCCCATTTACCCATTCATTAAACAAGAAATATTTTTCTTATTTTTATTTGTATGAAATTAAGAATATTTTCAATCTTCTCTAATTCAACTATTTAAGTCCTGGCTAACTCATTATCTCTGAGGTTTCTATGAATATTACAAAAATTGTCACTTGGTAACTACCTTAAAACATCTGAGGATTTTACTGTCATATTTTGTTCTTCTGGAGAGTAGTTTGTCTTATCTTATTATGAAATATTTTTCCATGATTTGAGTGTAAACATATTTTAAACAATGAAAGTTGCTAATGCTACAGTTATTCTTGCTTAGAATTTTCATGAGAATATTGTATTTTCTTCTACCACAAACAGCACCAATATTAAAGGTGCTAAAAGATGAGATAATAATGTTATATAGAAATAAATTGTCTACTTGTAATAACTCAACTGGGGTTATGTTATGTAATGTGTGATTTGGGTAAGGTATTATAGTAAGCTCTCTGTGACATATGCTACCGCAGTACTACTTACAGATCATAGGGTGTGCCAGTTTTCAGGCAGGCATTCAGCATCCATAATATCCACACACATGAAGCAGTCTTATGTAGCTGCATAATATAAGTAAAATTGGATGAATAAGCTTTTTATTAACTTTGTGCAATTTTTCTATGAACTTGAAGCTATCTCAGATAATGTCATTTTTATTTTAAATTCAGCAGTTAACCAAAATAATAAGACTTCTCAATTTTTGTATTATGGAAATGCTACTACAAAATTATAGAAAGTGTTTTCAGAATACTGAGACAGCATGTATATGTATGTATTGTATATATACATATGTATGTTGCATATATACATATGTATATTGTATATATACATATGTATATTGGTGTTCATTGTTTTTGCAAAAGTGTGTCTTTTAGATTCGCATGCTCAAAAACTCCACAAGAAGTTGCAATAAACTTTTCATCCAGATTCTGTGGGTTTAACCCCTAGTACAGCATTCCAAGGCTGACTCACTACTTCATGCATCCTTTCTGTTTGTCTGTTTGATTTGGTTTTCTTTTGGAGAAAGTTTCTCCTTACAAAGGTCAGGCTGTCCTAGCAATTATGTAATCCAAGCTGGTCTTAAACTCACAGAATTGTGCCAACCTCCCTCTTCTGTGTGGTGAGATTAAATGCCATTGGTTTTATTTGACCATTCTAATTGTTAGGATCAATCTTGTCATCTGAAATTTACATTCAGGAAGAAAACAGTGGCACATCATGGAATAAGTGTTGGTTTCATAAGAACAAATCTTTTCATATGAATGTTTCTTCTGACCAGTGTTACTTTAATTTTGTAAAATACAGAATATCAACAGGAATGGATACCAATGCAGAAAAATTATGGCATTTTATCCTGAAGATTCAATCCTTGATATAACTTGTGGCTAGTTCATTCCAAAAATGTGACTTTCTAACCCTAACATGTGGCATTTTTATTCTCCAAGGAGAAGTGCAGCTTGAAGTTTCAACACTCAAAATTTTCAGTATTGTAGACGTAGAGAAATTTATACTTTGGATTTCTAATAACTTCTTGTCTTCTTTTGGATTATGGTATTTGGGGTTCTGTACTTTATGCTGAGGAACTTCCACATAAATCTAAAATGATACTATATTCATTTTGATTTTGACATCAACATGTGACACAAGTCAACCTAATATTAGAGTGCTTGTAAAAGCCAATCTTAGTGTCAAATTCTTATAATTCCAGCACTTAGGATAAGAGGCAGGTGAATCTCTATGATATTGAGTCCAGCCTGGATTAACTCCAGGACAGCTAGAGCAATGTAAAATAACATATACAATAAGTAAAATACATATTGTATGTACAATAACATACAATATGTTATGTAAAATAAACAAAATAAAATAAAGCAGACAAACACACAAAAAGAATGCATAAAGTAATAGAATAGCTCTGGAATTCCAATAATGGGAATACGGAAGTCACTGAATTATAGTGCAAGGTTATTGTGATAGTTTGTATATGCTTGGGCCAGGAAATGGCACTAGTATGAGGTGTGGCCTTGCTGGAGTAGGTGTGTCACTGTGGGCATGGGTTTAATACCCTGGTTCTAGATGCCTGGAAGTCGGTCTTTTTTAAAGACCTGCAGATGAAGATGTAGACCTCTTAGCTAGTTCCTCCTGGACCATGCCTGCTTGGATGTGGCCATGCTCCCATCTTGATGAGATTGGACTGAATCTCTGAGCCTGTAAGCCAGACCCAATTAAATGTTGTCCTTATAAGAGTTGCCTTTGTTATGGTGTCTTCTAGAAAAGTGGCACAGTGGTAGAGTAAGGTTATTGATATTGAAATATGCCTCTCACATGCATACACATCAGTGACACAAGCATAACATTTGGTGGATGTGTACATATTAGTGCTTTAGTGTAAATATTCAAATCTGGAAAGACTTAATAAAAGTGTAGGATCCCCTTTTAGGGTCTAGATTTTTATAGTTCTCAGTCATTGACATAACGGAAGAGGTGGTAAAATTTTTCAAACACATCATATTCATATTCCTAGATATCATTGTTCGAATAACTTCTTAGAATTTCAGGTATCTTCTTTAAATATTTGTTTAGATGGTTGCAATATTTTTCTTATTTGTTCGGTTTGGTTTTAGTCATTTGTTTGTTTCCTTGTGTAGGCCTGTTTCAGTGTGGAGGAAATTATAACCCCTCTGCTTCTTTAGTGCTGGAATCAAATGTCACCTTTTAGGGAGACAGTATCCATATAAAACAGCTTAAATTAAAGCGGTAAAATGTTTACATATCTGCCTGAGACATTTCTGGCACATTAAAATTTCCAATCATGTACTTATGTACCATACAGGTGTTAGTATAAGTAGAAAATTGGCTATTCTAGACTATCACCATGCATTTCCCTTTTAGCAGTTTGTTATAAAAGTTTCTTCTCAATGAGAGATTATTTTTTTCCTTTCAGAAACATTAGCAATGTTTTGTTTTTCTTTGCAGGCTATTAATGTTTTGCCTGCATGTTTTAGAAAATATTTAATCTCCATAGGACGTTTCTGTCCTGCTTTTGATCATTCAGTTCCAGGATAAACAACAGACAACTTTTATTATTATAACAAGCCTTAATCAACACCAGAGTGGGCATATATCTACCCTCTATGCTATTAGGATCTATTTCTCCATCAATAACCCCAAGGTATAATTTGACATGTTCCATCTGGGCATCTCTTTACTCCAATTGGGAGGTCCACATAGCTATTTTCAGAATTTACCTATCCCATGGTGGCTTCTTCCTCTGTCTAACTTCTTCTCTCCCTCCTTATAGTTCTCCTCAGACCCCAAGTCCAGGAACACTAAATGCCACCTTTCTCCTTTCTGCCCAGATATAGGTTGTAAGCATATTTATTTACCAATTCGTGATAACTTGGAAAGCAAGGTCACACAGCATCATTTGGGTCTCTGTGCACATTTCTCATCCTGGGGGTGTGACCAGGCCTTGGCATCAGCAGTTAGCATTACAATACATAGGAAGACAGCAAACCTCAACAATTTCCCTTTTCAATAAAATAGAAGGCTCTTTTTCTTTTTAGATATAAGTTGAATACAAATGCAACAATTATGGAAACTATAAAATATACATTTATAATATCTAGTCTATTTATATTTCATAACTCAGGAGAAAGTATTCTATTATCTATCCTCTTTTGGTGCGTTTGGAGTTCAGTATTTAATTTAATTTCTATCTCAATTTCTATCCCAATTTGAAATACTAACTTAAAAATATCTTCCTAAACCTAAAATATCTTTCTAAATTCTAAACAATGTAAGTTTAATTGTTATACTCTGGCTATCCAGTTTTCCACCCCATAAGAAGGAGTAAATATTATTTGAATATTCAGGAAGTACTGGGGCACAGCTGCCAAAAATCATAGAAATGACAGAGACAGCTGAATGCCTGGACAGTCCCCAAAATTGTTTCTTTAACATTAGAGCATCCATCTTCAGCCCTCCGACCCAGTGTATCTGACAGATATTTTGTCAGGCAGGAGCTATGAAGGACATGCATATCCTGTCTCAGAAGAGCTTGGCAGTTGATTTCTCTGTCTGCCCTCTCTGGACAGATTTCTCTATAGTTGGACCATGGACATTTTCTTTGCCATAATTGAAGTGGCATGGAGGCTACTGATGTTCACCATCTTCTTTGAAGTGAAATGTGCTACAGTAGCAGAGCTATCGCACAGTCAAAAGATCTTTTATGTGGAGGTCCTTGATCCATTTGGATTTGAGCTTAGGTCAAGGAGACAAGGATGGATCCATTCGCATTCTTCTGCATGCTGACTTCCAGTTGAACCAGCACCATTTGTTGAAGAGGATATCTTTTTTCCATTGGATGTTTTCAGCCTTTTTGTCGAGGATCAAGTGGCCATAGGTGTGTGGGTTCATTTCTGGATCTTCAATCCTGTTCCATTGATCCTCCTGCCTGTCACTGTACCAATCCCATGCAGTTTTTTTTTTTTTTTTTTTTTTTTTTTTTTTTTTTTTTTTTTTTTTTATTTGATATAATTTATTTACATTTCAAATGATTTCCCCTTTTCTAGCCCCCCCCCCACTCCCCGAAAGTCCCGTAAGCCCCCTTCTCTTCCCCTGTCCTCCCTCCCACCCCTTCCCAGTTCCCCGTTCTGGTTTTGCCAAATACTGTTTCACTGAGTCTTTCCAGAACCAGGGACCACTCCTGCTTTCTTCTTGTATCTCATTTGATGTGTGGATTATGTTTTGGGTATTCCAGTTTTCTAGGTTAATAACCACTTATTAGTGAGTGCATACCATGATTCACCTTTTGAGTCTGGGTTACCTCACTTAGTATGATGTTCTCTAGCTCCATCCATTTGCCTAAGAATTTCATGAATTCATTGTTTCTAATGGCTGAATAGTACTCCATTGTGTAGATATACCACATTTTTTGTATCCACTCTTCTGTTGAGGGATACCTGGGTTCTTTCCAGCATCTGGCAATTATAAATAGGGCTGCTATGAACATAGTAGAGCATGTATCCTTATTACATGGTGGGGAATCCTCTGGGTATATGCCCAGGAGTGGTATAGCAGGATCTTCTGGAAGTGAGGTGCCCAGTTTTCGGAGGAACCGCCAGACTGCTTTCCAGAGTGGTTGTACCAATTTGCAACCCCACCAGCAGTGGAGGAGTGTTCCTCTTTCTCCGCACCCTCTCCAACACCTGCTGTCTCCTGAATTTTTAATCTTAGCCATTCTGACTGGTGTAAGATGAAATCTTAGGGTTGTTTTGATTTGCATTTCCCTAATGACTAATGAAGTGGAGCATTTTTTAAGATGCTTCTCCGCCATCCGAAGTTCTTCAGGTGAGAATTCTTTGTTTAACTCTGTACCCCATTTTTTAATAGGGTTGTTCGGTTTTCTGGAGTCTAACTTCTTGAGTTCTTTATATATATTGGATATTAGCCCTCTATCTGATGTAGGATTGGAGAAGATCTTTTCCCAATTTGTTGGTTGCCGATCTGTCCTCTTGATGGTGTCCTTTGCCTTACAGAAACTCTGTAACCTTATGAGGTCCCATTTGTCAATTCTTGCTCTTAGAGCATACGCTATTGGTGTTCTGTTCAGAAACTTTCTCCCTGTACCGATGTCCTCAAGGGTCTTCCCCAGTTTCTTTTCTATTAGCTTCAGAGTGTCTGGCTTTATGTGGAGGTCCTTGATCCATTTGGATTTGAGCTTAGTACAAGGAGACAAGGATGGATCAATTCGCATTCTTCTGCATGCTGACCTCCAGTTGAACCAGCACCATTTGTTGAAAAGGCTATCTTTTTTCCATTGGATGTTTTCAGCCTCTTTGTCGAGGATCAAGTGGCCATAGGTGTGTGGGTTCATTTCTGGATCTTCAATCCTGTTCCATTGATCCTCCTGCCTGTCACTGTACCAATACCATGCAGTTTTTAACACTATTGCTCTGTAGTATTGCTTGAGGTCAGGGATACTGATTCCCCCAGATTTTCTTTTGTTGCTGAGAATAGTTTTAGCTATCCTGGGTTTTTTGTTGTTCCAGATGAATTTGATAATTGCTCTTTCTAACTCTGTGAAGAATTGAGTTGGGATTTTGATGGGTATTGCATTGAATCTGTATAGTGCTTTAGGCAAAATGGCCATTTTAACTATATTGATTCTACCGATCCATGAGCATGGGAGGTTTTCCCATTTTTTGAGGTCTTCTTCCATTTCCTTCTTCAGAGTCTTGAAGTTCTTGCCATACAGATCTTTCGCATGTTTGGTAAGAGTCACCCCAAGATACTTTATACTGTTTGTGGCTATTGTGAAGGGGGTCATTTCCCTAATTTCTTTCTCAGCCTGTTTATCCTTTGAGTATAGGAAGGCCACTGATTTGCTTGAGTTGATTTTGTAACCTGCCACTTTGCTGAAGTTGTTTATCAGCTGTAGGAGCTCTCTAGTGGAGTTCTTTGGGTCACTTAGGTAGACGATCATGTCGTCTGCAAATAATGATAGTTTGACTTCCTCCTTTCCAATTTGTATCCCTTTGACCTCCTTATGTTGTCGAATTGCCCGAGCTAGTACCTCAAGTACAATATTGAAAAGATAAGGAGAAAGGGGGCAGCCTTGTCTGGTCCCTGATTTCAGTGGGATTGCTTCAAGTTTCTCTCCGTTTAGTTTGATGCTGGCTACCGGTTTGCTGTATATTGCTTTTACTATGTTTAGGTATGGGCCTTGAATTCCTGTTCTCTCCAAGACTTTAAGCATGAAAGGATGCTGAATTTTGTCAAATGCTTTTTCAGCATCCAATGAAATGACCATGTGGTTTTGTTCTTTGAGTTTGTTTATGTAGTGGATTGTATTGATGGATTTCCGTATATTGAACCAACCCTGCATTCCCGGGATAAAGCCTACTTGATCAAGGTGGATGATCGTTTTGATGTGTTCTTGGATTCGGTTGGCAAGAATTTTGTTGAGTATTTTTGCATCGATGTTCATAAGGGAAATTGGTCTGAAGTTCTCTTTCTTTGTTGGATCTTTGTGTGGCTTTGGTATCAGCGTAATTGTGGCTTCGTAGAAGGAATTGGGTAGTGTTCCTTCTGTTTCTATTTTGTGGAATAGTTTGAAGAGTATTGGTGTTAACTCTTCTTTGAAGGTCTGGTAGAATTCTGCACTGAAACCATCTGGTCCTGTGCTTTTTTTGGTTGGAAGACTTTCTATGACTCCTTCTATTTCTTTAGGCTTTATGGGACTGTTTAGATGGTCTAGTTGGTCCTGATTTAATTTTGGTATTTGGTATCTGTCAAGGAAATTGTCCATTTCCTCCAGATTCTCCAGTTGTGTTGAGTACAGGCTCTTGTAGTAGGATCTGATGATTTTTTGGATTTCCTCAGTTTCCGTTGTTATGTCTCCCTTTTCATTTCTAAGTTTGTTAATTTGGATACTTTCTCTGTGCCCTTTGGTCAGTCTGGCTAAGGGTTTATCTATCTTGTTGATTTTCTCAAAGAAAGGATTATAGGCATAGATGAGAGTGAAGATTTACAACTTAAAGGGCCAGCAAATATCTTCAATAAAATTATGGAAGAAAACTTCCCTAACCTAAAGAGAGAGATGCCCATGAATATACAAGAAGCCTACAGAACTCCAAACAGACTGGACCAGAACAGAAATACTTCCCGTCACATAATAATCAAAACACCAAATGTTCTAAACAAAGAAAGAATACTAAAGGCAGTAAGAGAAAAAGGCCAAGTAACATATAAAGGAAGACCTATCAGAATCACAGCAGACTTTTCACCTGAGACTATGAAGGCTAGAAGGTCCTGGGCAGATCTCATGCAGACTCTAAGAGAACACAAATGCCAACCAAAACTACTATATCCAGCAAAACTCTCAATCACCATAGATGGAGAAACTAAGATATTTCACGACAAAACCAAGTTCACCCAATATCTATCCACAAACCCAGCCCTAAAAAGGATAATAGGAGGACAACACCAATACAAGGAGGGAAACTCCACCCTGAAAAAAGCAAGATAGTAACCTTTCATCAAACCCAAAAGAAGTTAAGCAATCAAATTTAAAAAATAACGTCAAAAATGATAGGAAGTAACAATCACTATTCCTTAATATCTCTTAACATCAATGGACTCAATGCCCCAATAAAAAGACACAGACTAACTGACTGGATACGTAAACAGGACCCTACATTTTGCTGCTTACAGGAAACACACCTCAGGGTCAAAGACAAACACTACCTTAGAGTAAAAGGCTGGAAGACAATTTTACAAGCAAATGGTCTCAGGAAACAAGCTGGAGTAGCCATTTTAATATCAGATAAAATTGACTTTCAACCCAAAGTCATCAAAAGAGACTCTGAGGGACACTTCTTGCTGGTCAAAGGAAAAATACAACAAGAAGAACTCTCAATCCTGAACATCTATGCTCCAAATGCAAGGGCACCCTCTTTCATAAAAGAAACTCTATTAAAACTCAAAGCACACATTACACCTAACACAATAATTGTGGGTGACTTCAACACTGCACTTTCCTCAATGGACCGATCAGGAAAACAGAAACTAAACAAGGACACAATGAAACTAATTGAAGCTTTGGACCAATTAGACTTAACTGATATATATAGAACATTCTATCCTAAAACAAAAGAATATACCTTTTTTTCAGCACCTCATGGTACCTTCTCCAAAATCGACCATATAATTGGTCACAAGACAGACCTCAACAAATATAAAAAGATAGAACTAATCCCATGCCTCCTATCTGATCACTATGGAATAAAAGTGGTCTTCAATAGCAACAGAAACAACAGAAAACCCACATACACGTGGAAATTGAACAATATTCTACTCAATGACACCTTGGTCAAGGAAGAAATAAAGAAAGAAATTAAAGACTTTTTAGAACACAATGAAAATGAAAACACAACATACCCAAATCTATGGGACACAATGAAAGCAGTGCTAAGAGGAAAACTCATAGCCCTGAGTGCCTCCAAAAAGAAAATGGAGAGAGCATACATTACCAACTTAATGACACACCTGAAAGCCCTAGAACAAAAAGAAGCTATTTCACCCAGGAGGAGTAGAAGGCAGGAAATCATCAAACTCAGGGCCGAAATCAATCAAGTAGAAACAAAGAGAACCATACAAAAAATCCCATGCAGTTTTTAACACTATTGCTCTGTAGTATTAGGGATACTGTTTCCCACAGATTTTCTTTTGTTGCTGAGAATAGTTTTAGCTATCCTGGGTTTTTTGTTGTTCCAGTTGAATTTGATAATTGCTCTTTCTAACTCTGTGAAGAATTGAGTTGGGATTTTGATGGGTATTGCATTGAATCTGTATATTGTTTTTGGCAAAATGGCCATTTTAACTATATTGATTCTACCAATCCATGAGCATGGGAGGTTTTCCCATTTTTTGAGGTCTTCTTCCATTTCCTTCTTCAGAGTCTTGAAGTTCTTCTCATACAGATCTTTCACATGTTTGGTAAGAGTCACCCCAA
Organism: Apodemus sylvaticus; assembly: GCF_947179515.1. Lineage (NCBI taxonomy): Eukaryota > Metazoa > Chordata > Mammalia > Rodentia > Muridae > Apodemus > Apodemus sylvaticus. Next base: position 55,109,381 of record NC_067490.1, read on the forward strand.
GATACTTTATACTGTTTGTGGCTATTGTGAAGGGGGTCATTTCCCTAATTTCTTTCTCAGCCTGCTTATCCTTTGAGTATAAGAAGGCCACTGATTTGCTTGAGTTGATTTTATAACCTGCCACTTTGCTGAAGTTGTTTATCAGCTGTAGGAGCTCTCTAGTGGAGTTTTTTGGGTCACTTAGGTAGACTATCATGTTGTCTGCAAATAATGATAGTTTGACTTCTTCCTTTCCAATTTGTATCCCTTTGACCTCCTTATGTTGTCGAATTGCCCAAGCTAGTACCTCAAGTACAATATTGAAAAGATAAGGAGATCAAGGACCTCCACATAAAGCCAGACACTCTGAAGCTAATAGAAAAGAAACTGGGGAAGACCCTTGAGGACATCGGTACAGGGAGAAAGTTTCTGAACAGAACACCAATAGCGTATGCTCTAAGAGCAAGAATTGACAAATGGGACCTCATAAAATTACAAAGTTTCTGTAAGGCAAAGGACACCATCAAGAGGACAAATCGGCAACCAACAAATTGGGAAAAGATCTTCACCAATCCTACATCAGATAGAGGGCTAATAGCCAATGTATATAAAGAACTCAAGAAGTTAGACTCCAGAAAACCGAACAACCCTATCAAAAAATGGGGGTACAGAGTTAAACAAAGAATTCTCACCTGAAGAACTTCGGATGGCGGAGAAGCATCTTAAAAAATGCTCAACTTCATTAGTCATTAGGGAAATGCAAATCAAAACAACCCTGAGATTTCATCTTACATCATTCAGAATGGCTAAGATTAAAAATTCAGGAGACAGCAGATGTTGGAGAGGGTGTGGAGAAAGAGGAACACTCCTCCACTGCTGGTGGGGTTGCAAATTGGTACAACCACTCTGGAAATCAGTCTGGCAGTTCCTCCGAAAATTGGGCACCTCACTTCCAGAAGATCCTGCTATACCACTCCTGGGTATATACCCAGAGGATTCCCCACCATGTAATAAGGATACATGCTCTACTATGTTCATAGCAGCCCTATTTATAATTGCCAGATGCTGGAAAGAACCCAGGTATCCCTCAACAGAAGAATAGATGCAAAAAATGTGGTATATATACACAATGGAGTACTATTCAGCCATTCAAACAATGAATTCATGAAATTCTTAGGCAAATGGATGGAGCTAGAGAACATCATACTAAGTGAGGTAACCCAGACTCAAAAGGTGAATCATGGTATGCACTCACTAATAAGTGGTTATTAACCTAGAAAACTGGAATACCCAAAACATAATCCACACATCAAATGAGGTACAAGAAGAAAGGAGGAGTGGCCCCTGGTTCTGGAAAGACTCAGCGAAACAGTATTTGGCAAATCCAGAACGGGGAAGTGGGAAGGGGTGGGTGGGAGGACAGGGGAAGAGAAGGGGGCTTACGGGACTTTCGGGGAGTGGGGGGCTAGAAAAGGGGAAATCATTTGAAATGTAAATAAATTATATCGAATAAAAAAATTTAAAAAAAAGATCTTTTAATAATGAAAGAACACACTGAATGCCATTCCCTGTGGATCTCTAAGTGTTTTGAAGATCAACTATCCATTGTATATCTGAATTGTCAAACATTGTTTATTCTTAACTATTTACTATCTGAATAACCTTGAAAATATTTTATTGTAATTAAATAAGCTAGTATCTAATATGACTATGGGTTTGACTATCTGACAATTAGTTTGTATTTCTTAACCAAACCTAGTAGTTGCTAACTTGAATTTTTAACATCCTTAACAATTCACAATAGCAGTTTTCAAAAGAAAACTTTATATTATATCTTTAAGAATTATGTAACTATAGCTCCATAAGTCAACTTTAAAAAATATATACATATGCGTAAAAACTAATTTTAAATTTGTATCAATATACAATAACCTGTACCAATGTATCAAAAAACTTACTTTGTATTAATGTACAAGAAAAATCTGTGCCAGTGTAACAAAGCATAACCTCATTTTGCATCAAAATATCAAGAGCTTTACCAATGTAAGATTATGGCTATAAAATTCTTTTGGCTTAAGAGTAGATTCAGTAATCCATTTCTATTTGTCTTATGTCTTATAATATTTCAATATCCTCTCTTTTCCTTTTCAACTCCTACCCTTTACCTAAGAAATAAAAAAAAAAGATAGTAAAGAAAAAACGAAAGATAGAAATTCCTGAGTCTAAGCACTCTATCTCATTTCCTCCCTGTCCAAGACCCTAATTATTTGCAAAACATCTCCTAAAATAGCAATATATATCTATTATTCATACATGACCAATGCCATCCACCTCAATTTAAAGGATTTGGATGATGTTCTTCTTATAATTGCTTCCTGATTAATTGGTACAAAGAATTCCTTTTGGGGAGCACAAGAAAGTTAGAAAAAATTGTTAGTCTTAAGAAAGCTAGCTGTGGGCAGTGGTGGTGCACACCTGTAATCCCAGCACTCTAAGAGGCAGAGGCAGGCAGATTTCTGAGTTCGAGGCCAGCCTGGTCTACAGAGTGAGTTCCAGGACAGCCAGGGCTATACAGAGAAACCCTGTCTCAAAAAAACCAAAATAAAAAATAAAAAAAGAAAGCTAGCTGTAGCATTTGTTGGCCAGTCTCTGTATGCTGAGAAAGTGCAGGCTTAAATGAAGTCCTGACTGGAATAGTCTGAAAACTTCGACCAAATGACATAGGTGTTTTGCCGTTTTCCTGGAAGCAAGTCTTTAGGGAAATCAGTTTCAATGCAGTCGAGGTAAGATCAAGGCAGAGAGCTGGAACAGCAAGTCTTAATACATCAACATCCCTGAGGGTGACTCTTGTCTGGGCTGCATTCTTGGTTGGTTGTTTCATTTTGTTTTGTTTGTTTGTTTCATTTTTGTTGCTGTTGTTTTGTTTACTGTCTTGTTTTGTTTTCTGAACACAAAGCTTTTAGAAGTAATATATTTTTATATTAATATAGTTCATGGAGTATGCAATGTGTACTGATCAATTAAAGATGAATTTTTGTTCCTTGATTGAGGAGGTAAGAGAAAACTGTCTTTCTTAATTAGTTATTTTGATTATATAACCAAACTGTAATATAAATCTCCATTCATGCTATAAGAAATGACTACATAGTGAATCTTTAGGACTCTGTCACCAACAGAATCCATTGCCTATGTATTGCTAAGTTCTGGCTGGAGACATTTTTTTCTGTCTCAGCCAGTTTCAGGGCCATTTCCATGTAGTGGTATCAGCAAATCATGTTACCTGTCCTGTTTGCTCTTTTTTATATCATTCTTCCGGTCTGCAGCCAAGATCTTTAAGAGATCTTCCTACATCCAAACTGATCCTTATTACTTAGGAAGGAATCCCTTCCTTCCTTCTTTCTTTCCTTCCTTCCTTCCTATTTTCCTTCCTTCCTTCCTTTCTTTTTTACTTTCCTGTTAGTACAAATGCAGAGCCTTTTCCCCAACATAACACAGGAATGACACAGGAATTTGACATCATTAAAACTATAGACTAGTCCAATTTAGCAGCCCCTTTTTTATTTAGGTCTGCTCTATTTTGACCTCTCTCAGAGGAATTGTAATGCCATCATAACCTGTGAATTTATAACCACCTTTATTTTGATAATTGCAACTACTTAAGACAATTATTATTACTTATTGATACAGGATTTCTCTGTGTATCCTGGGCTGAATTGGATCTGGTCTTTACATTCGGCTGTCCTCAAACCAACAAAGAACCTGTCTTTCCCTGCCTTCATCTCCCAAGTGTTTATCTATCTATGTATCTTGAAAATACGTATATCAATTCCCATTTCTTTCTCCCTTTTTGTAGATCAATATCTCTATCACTAAATATCTTGCATTTTCTTTTCTCTTTATATAAATTAATTTAATATTCTACTCTATAGTCAACTTTATTTAAATTTCCTTTCATTACTGTATAATGTACTAGGATAGGCTGTAATTGGTTCTCCAGTGATAGCCCATTTTTTATAGAGACTGATCATACCAGCATGACACCCATTTTTGAGTTAGCTCTCTGGCACTTCTATTAGATCTCCAGTGGAAGTCCCACACTTCAAGGAAACAGGCTGGCAACTCAGAGTATCTTGAAATTCTACCACATGTTAGCTCTCATTACCATAGCATTTCTTAGTTCCATAAAAGCCAAATAACTTTGTCCAACCCCAACTGTTGATCTCCACATTGACCAGTAGTATATCTTTCCTAGGGAAGAATGGTTTTTAGCAGCAGAAAAGCATAAGTTTTCTATTGGAAATTGTAAACATACCTTACATGGATAAATATACCCAAATTCTACTTTCTCTTTATATAAGTTTGAGAGTGATGTGTGCTTTTATTTTTATTTTTTATTAGATATACTCTTTATTTACATTTCAAATGTTATCCCCCTTTCTTGTTTACCCTCCAAAAACCCCTTAACCCATCCCCTCCCACTGCTCACCAATCTACCCACTCCTGCTTCCCTGGCATTCCTCTATACTGGGGCATTGAGCCTTCTCAGGACCAAGTACCTCTCCTTTCTTTAATGTCCAACAAGGCTAGAGTGATGTGTATTTTTATAATTACTAAGGACATTTCTATTTGTTATTAAACAAAAAACCTACATGCTATTCTTTTTTTTTAAAGATTTATTTATTCATTCATTTATTTATTTATATGAGTACACCATTGCTCTCTTCAGACACACTAGAAGAAGGTCTCAGATTCTATTACAGATGGTTGTGAGCCACCATGTGGTTGCTGGGAATTGAACTCAGGACCTCTGGAAGACCAGTCGGGTGCTCATAACCGCTGAGCCATCTCCCCAGCCCCCTACATGCTATTCTTAAGGGAAAAAATGAGGCTTTTTCTTTTTTAATTTTAGATTGTCTTTTTCAAGTGTCTGTATCTATCAACAAAGGATAATGCCCTGGCATTCTTGTGTAGACCAAGCTGGTCTAGAATTTAGAGGCCTGCCTGTTTCTTTTTCCTGTTGTCTGTGATGTTTTAGCTCAGATGCTGTACTGCACCTGTGTGACTAAGTTGACATTTGTCCTTAGCTCAGAGTTGTACCTCAGCAGTAGCACTGAGTAGTCCAGGTTTGATGGCATTTAAGCCTGTGGTTATACCTCAAAGGTTTTGCTGTCTAGTTTACCATTTAGTTGGTGAAGAGCAGGGAGTACCTAGCTGTATTTTAGCTCATGCTTTAAGCCTAAATCACTCCCCTAGAATCATGAGTGCCAAGCTAGCATGTATTTCAGTTGCTGTCAAGAACCTCATGTAGCTTGGGGGAAAAATAATGTTGTAAGGAACCATTTTTTTCTCTGGCTTCGTAGTCTTAAAGGGATAGCACACATTTTTAAGCAAAGAATCTGAAATTAATTCTGTTAAAAGTGAGTCCTTGTCACATGTTGGTTAACCTATTTATTGTTGAAAATATTTAATCTCAATTAGGGGTTTCTGCCCCCTTTTGATAATTTCCTGTATAAAAGACAACTATTATTATTTTAATAAGCCTTAATCCACACTAGAGCAGGGCCAGTATGTGCCCCCTATGCTATTAGAATCTATTTCCTCATCAATAACCCCAATTTATAATTTGCATGTATCATCTGGGCAGCTCTTAGCTCCAATCGCTAGCCCTCATGGCTGTGTTTTCACAATTCACATCTCCCATAGAGGCTTTCTTATCTCTCCACCTTCTTCTCTCCATCCTTGAAGTTCTCTTCAGACCCCAAGCCTGGTAACCACAAATGCCAACTATCTCAATTCTACCCAGCTGTAGTTTGCAGACATCTTTATTCATCCATCAGGGATAACACTGAGGGTTTCCCATAGCATGACTTGCTGGATTCTCTCCTTCCTGGTACTACGAGGTCTTGGAGACAGTAATTAGCATTACAATACAGAGCAAGGGACTAAACTCCAATACCTTAAGGGTGCTGGTTCTCACTTGAAGATAAATAAGAGGAAAGAGCAGCTGCAGGGTCAAGACGCGGTCTTCAGATAAATTAGAGTTGTATTTTTATTATAATAGCATTAACCTATATTGATTCTAAGTTACTTTGCAGTGGTATTTAGTCCACCTGCCTGAGTTCCTCTGAGGCTAGAAATTGCAGTCTCTGGCATTTAGCAACTCATCATAAAATAGCAGAGATTAAGTAAAGGATGAATTGTTCCTTCTAGTCTGAGCCAGTACCCAGAGCTTAGGTGGGTGCTAGCTTTGCACCCAGTCCCACGACACCCAGAGGAAGCTTGACTCCCAGGAGCTATAATGTGCCCAGGATCATAGGATCATAGATGAGGAGGTCACAACATCCACCCCAACTCCAGGTAGTAATTGGGACCAGTAGAATCCAGGGACTCAGGAACTCCACACAGCACAGGTTCTTCCTGGTCTGAGATAGTCCCTGAGCAGACCTTGGGTGCCAGTTCCACACCCAGTCCCACAACACCCAGAAGAAGCTCAACTACCAGGTGCTCTAACACTCCCAAGATCACAGAATCACAGGATCTCAGGAGCTCAGTTACACCAGAATCTCAAGATTCCAAAACCACCTTGACTCTTATGAGCTCTGACACACCCAGGATCTCAGGATCACAGAATCTCAGAATCACAGGATTACAGAGAAAGGTAGACTTTGAGGAGTTCTGATGCAACCAGGATAACAGGAGGGACAATGTCCAGTCAGATACAGCAAGGGCAGATAGCACTAGAGATAACCATATGGTGAGAGGCAAGAACACAAGCAACAGAAACCAAGGTTGCTTAACATCATCAGAACACAGTTCTCCAACCATAACAAGGCCTGGATATACCAACACACCAGAAAAGCAAGATTTGCATCTAAAACACTTCTTTTTTTTTAATTTTTTATTCGATATAATTTATTTACATTTCAAATGATTTCCCCTTTTCTAGCCCCCCACTCCCCGAAAGCCTCGTAAGCCCCCTTCTCTTCCCCTATCCTCCCACCCACCCCTTCCCACTTCCCCTTTCTGGTTTTGCCAAATACTGTTTCACTGAGTCTTTCCAGAACCAGGGGCCACTCCTCCTTTCTTCTTGTACCTCATTTGATGTGTGGATTATGTTTTGAGTATTCCAGAAAATCTTTTTTTTTTTTGGATTTGGTTTTTTTCGAGACAGGGTTTCTCTGTGTAGCCTTGGCTATCCTGGAACTCACTCTGTAGACCAGCCTGGCCTCGAACTCAGAAATGTGCCTGCCTCTGCCTCCCAGAGTGCTGGGATTACAGGCGTGTGCCACCACTGCCCGGCCTAAAACACTTCTCATAATGATGATAGAAGACTTAAGAATGACATAAATAATTCCCTAAAAGAATTACAAGACAACACGGGTAAACAGGAGAAGGAATTGAACAAAATCAACCAAGATCTAAAAGTGGAAATAGAAACAATAAAGAAGTCACAAAGGGAGAAAACCCTGGAGATAGAAAACCTAGGAAAGAGATCAGAAGTCATGCATGCAAGCATCACCAACAGAATATAAGAGATAGAAGAGAGAATCTCAGGTACAGAAGATATCATTAAAAAACTGATATAGCAGTCAAAGAAAATACAAAAATCAAAAAGCTCTTAACACAAAACATCCAGGAAATCCAGGACACAATGAAAAAATGAAACCTAGGATAATAGATATAGAAGAGAGGTATTGAAGATTCCCAACATAAAGGGCCAGTAAATATCTTCAATGAAATTATAGAAGAAAAGTAAAGAAAGGGATGCCCATGAACATACAAGAAGTCTATAGAACTCCATATAGATTAGACCAGAAAGGAGATTCCTCCCATCACAAAATAATCAAACACCAGATGCACAAAACAAAGAAAGAATATTAAAAGCAGTAAAGGGAAAATGTCAAATAACATATAAAGATAGACCTATCAGAATTACTCTATATTTCTCACCAGAGACTATGAAAGCTAGAATATTCTAGGAAGGTGTCATACAAACTGTAAGAGGACACAAATGCCAAACCAGGCTACTATACCCATCAAAATCCTCAATTACCATAGATGGAGAAACCAAGATATTCCAGGACAAAACACAATATCTTTCCACAAATCCAGCCCTACAAAGGATAATAGATGGAAAATTCCAGCATAAGCAGGGAAACTACATTCTAGAAAAAGCAAGAAAGTAATATTCTTTCAACAAACCCAAAAGAAGATAGGCACCCAAACATAATTACACCTCTAACAACAAAATAACAGGAAGCAACACTTTCCTTAATATCTCTTAATAACAATGTACTCAATTCCCCAATAAAATGGCATAGACTAACAGACTAGATATGCAAACAAGACCAAGAATGTTGCTGAATACAAGAAATGCAGCTCAGTGACAAAGACAAACACTACCTCAAAGTAAAAAGCTGGAAAAAAATTTCCAAGCAAATGATCCCAATAAACAAGCTGGAGTAACCAATCTAATATCAAATAAAAGCAACTTTCAACAAAAAGTTATCCAAAAGGATAAGGAAGGACACTTTATACTCATCAAAGGAAAATTCTACCAAGAACTCTCAATTCTGAGCATCTATATTTCAAATGCAAGGGCACCCACATTCATAAAAGAAATTTTAATAAAGCTCAAAGCATACATTATACCTCACACAATAATAGTGGGAGACTTCAACACCCCATTCTTATCAATGGACCGATCATAAAAACAGAAACTAAATAGAGACTCATTGAAAATAACAGAAGTTATGAACCAAATGGATTTAGTGGGTATTTATATAACATTTCAACCTAAAACAAAAGAATATACCTTCTTCTAAGCACCTCATGGTACCTTCTCCAAAACTGATCATATAATTGGACACAAAAGAGGCTTCAATAGATACAAGAAGATTGAAATAATCCCATGTATACAGATCACCACAGAATAAGGCTGGTCTTCAATAAAAACAACAGAAAGCCAACATACACATGGAAGCTGAACAAACTCTACTCAATGATAACTTAGTTAATAAAGAAAGTAAAGACTTTTAGAATTTAATGAAAATGAAGGCGCATTATACCAAAACTTATGGAAGACAATGAAAGTAGTGCTAAGAGGAAAACTCATAGCTCTAAGTGCCTCCAAAAAGAAATTGGAAAGAGCATACACTACCAGTTTAACACCACACCTGGAAGCTCTAGAACAAAAAGAAGCAAATACACGCAAGAGGAGTAGATAGCAGGAAATAATCAAACTCAGGGTTGAAATCATCTAAATAGAAACAAAAAGAAATACGCTAATAATCAACAAAACCAGAAGCTGGTTCTTTAGGAAATCAACAAGATAGATAGTCTTAGCCAGACTAACCAGAGGGCACAGAAACAGTATCCCAATTAATAAAGCCAGAAATGAAAAGAGAAACAAAAACAACAGAAACTGAGGAAATTGAAAAACATCACTAGATCCTACTACAAAAGGCTATACTCAACACAACTGGAAAATATGGATGACATGGACAATTTTCTAGACAGATACCAGTTGCCAAACTTAAATCAGGATCAGATAAACTATCCAAACAATCCCATAACCCCTAATGAAATAGCAGCAATCATTAAAAGTCTCCCAACCAAAGCCAGCACAGTGCCAGAAGAATTTGGTGGAGAATTCTATCAGATGTTCAAAGAAGACATAATATTAATACTCTTCAAACTATTCCACAAAATTGAAACAGAAGGTACACTATCCAATTCATTATATCAAGTGGCAATTATGCTTATACCTAAACAACATAAAGACCAAACAAAGAAAGAGAACTTCAGACCAATTTCCCTTATGATTATCCATGCAAAAATACTAATAAAATTCTTGCCAATTGAATCCAAGAACACATCAAAGCAATCACTCATCATGATCAAGTAGGTTTCATCCCAGGGATGCAGGGATGGTTCTATATATGGAAGTCCATCAATGTAATCCACTATATAAACAAACTCAGAGAAAAAAACCCACATGATTATTTCAATAGATACTAAGAAACCATTTGACAAAATTAAACACCACTTCATAATAAAAGTCTTGTAAAGAGCAGGAATTCAAAGCCCATAACTAAACATAGTAAAAGCAATATCCAGCAAACCATCAGCCAACGTCAAACTAAATGAAGAGAAAATTGAAGCAATCCCACTAAAATCAGGAACTAGACAGGTTGGCAATTATCTCCCTATCTATTCAATTAATACTTGAAGTTCTAGATAGAACAATTAGATAACAAAAGGAGGAAGGACAAGGGAGTAAAAATTGGAAAAGAAGAATTCAAAATATCACTATTTTCAGATGATATGATAGTATACATAAGTGACCCTAAAAATTCCACCAGGGAATTCCTACAGCTGATAAACAACTTAACCAAAGTGACTGGATATAAAATTAAACTCAATCAAATCAGTAGCCTTCCTCTAATCAAAGGATATACAGACTGAAAAAGAAATTAGGGAAATGACATCCTTTATAATAATCACAAAAAATATAAAATACCTTGGTGTGGCTCTAATCAAGTAAGTGAAAGATCTGTATGACAAGATCTTCAAGTCTGAAGAAAGAAAATGAAGAAGCTCTCAGAAGACGGAAAGATTGCCCATGCTCATTGATTGGCAGGATTAATATAGTAAAAATGGCCATCTTCCCTAAAGAAATCTTTAGATTCAATGCAATCTCCTGTTAGAAAATGCAAATCAACTCACTCTTATCTCCCTGTACAAAGCTCAAGTCCAAGTGGATCAAGGACCTCCACAAAACAAACCAGATACACTGAAGCTTATAGAGGAGAAAGTGGGGAAGAGCCTTGAACACATGGGCACAGGGGAAAATTTACTGAATAGAACACCAATGGCTTATGCTCTAAAAACATGAATCCACAAATGGGACCTCATAAAACTGCAAAGCTTCTGTAAGGCAAAGGACACTGTCAATAGGATAGAACGGCAGCCAACAGATGGGGAAAAGATCTTTACCAATCCCACATCCCATAGAGGGCTAATATCCAATGTATACAAAGAATTCAAAAAGTTAGACTCCAGAGAACCAATTAACCCTATTCAAAATGGGGTACAGAGCTAAACAAAGAATTTTCAACTAAGGAATACCAGATGGCTGAGAAGCACCTAAAGAAATGTTCAACATCCTTAGTCCGCCTGAAGTGTTCTTGAAAAAGGATGTCTTCAGTGATTAGCACAATAATATTCATATTTCATCTACATAAATAGATGACAGAGAAAGAAGAAATTTCTCTTTTATAAGCTTCAAATGTGTAGTATCCTGAATGTAATTAATGACAGAACTTAACAGGATAAAGCTGTTTAGTGACAAGGTAGTTGTGGGTTTTTTACATAAAAATGATTTTTTTGTATGGTTTACATATGATTAATGCAATGATTATGTATAAAAATGATTTGTTTTTATACATAGAAATGATTACTTTTATGTATATGAATATGTATGTACCAAATGTATAATTATCTTTCATGCAGATCAAAGGAGAGTTTAGGTTTATCTTAGATGGCTAGTATCTACCAAATTGGTTTTGGTCACTCAATTCAGTTCCCTAAAAAAGCAACAATTGCTTTTGTCTACTGACTGTAGTATCTCACCTCAGGCTAGTAATTTTTAGGAAAATATATTTTCCTAACATCATGAAGGAAAATACTAATTTCTTCATGGTTAACAAACATACAAAAAAGAATTTTGTTAATTTTCTTTTTCTTAATTTTTTATTCAATATATTCTTTATTTACATTTCATATGATTTCCCTTTTCCAGGATCTCCCCCTCTTCCCTCCCCCTGTTCCCAAATCAACCCCTTCCCATGTCCCTGTACTGGTATTCCCCTACAGTGCTGCACTGAGCCTTTCCAGAACCAGGGGCCATTCCTTCCTTCTTCTTGGACATCATTTGATGTGTGAATTGTTTCTTGGGTATTACGAGCTTCTGGGCTAATATACGTTTATCGGTGAGCACATGCCATGTGTGTTCTTTTGTGATAGGGCCACTTCCCTCAGGATGACATTCTCCAATTTCACCCACTTGTCTAAAAATTTCATGAATTCATTGTTTTTAATAGTTGCATAGTATTCCATAGTGTATATATACCACATTTTCTGTATCCATTCCTCCATTGAAGGACATCTGGGTTCTTTCCAGCTTCTGGCTATTATAAATAGGGCTGCTATGAACATAGTGGAGCATGTGACCTTATTACATGCTGGGAAATCCTCTGGGTATATGCCCAGCAGTGGCATAATAGGGTCCTCTACTAGTATTATGCCCAGTTTTCTGAGGAACGATCAGACTGATTTCCAGAGTGGTCGCACCAGCTTGCAACCCCACCAGCAGTGAAAGAGTGTTCCTATTTCTCAACATCCTCGCCAGTACCTGTTTTCTCCTGAGTTTTGATCTTAGCCATTCTGACTCTTGTGAGGTGAAATCACAGGGTTGTTTTTACTTGCATTTCCCTGATGACTAAGGATGTTGAACATGTATTTAGGTGTTTCTCAGTCATTCGATATTCCTCAGATGAAAATTCTTTGTTTAGCTCTTTACCCCACTTTTTTAATAGAGTTATTTGGCTCTCTGGAGTTTACCTTCTTGAGTTCTTTGTATATCTTGGATATTAGCCCTCTGTCAGATGTTGAGTTGGTAAAGATCTTTTCCCAGTTTGTTAGTTTCTATTTTTTCCTTTTGACAGTGTCCTTTGCCTTACAGAAACCTTATAATTTTATGAGCTCCATTTGTCAGTTCTTGGTCTTAGAGCATAAGCTTTTGGTGTTCTGTTCAGGAATTTTTCCCCTGTGCCTATGTCTTCAAAGGTCTTCCCAAGTTTTTTTTTCTATTAGTTTCAGTGTGTCTGGTTTTCTGTGGAGGTCCTTGATCCACTTGGACTTGAGCTTAGTACAAGGAGATAAGAATGGGTCAATTCACATTCTTCTGCATGCTGACCTCCAGTTGAACCAGCACCATTTGTTGAAAAGGCTATCTTTTTTTCCACTGGATGGTTGTAGCACTTTGTCAAAGATCAAGTGACTACAGGTGTGTGGGTTCATGTCTGAGTCTTCAATCCTATTCCATTGATCTACCCGTCTGTCACTATACCAATACCATGCAGTTTTTTAACACTGTTGTTCTATAGTACTGCTTGAGGTCTGGGATACTGATTCCTCCAGAAGGTCTTTCATTGTTGAGAATATTTTTAGCTATCCTGGGTTGTTGTTATTCCAGATGAATTTGTGAATTGTTCTTTTTAACTCTTTGAGGAATTGAGTTGGGATTTTTATAGGGATTTCATTGAATCTGTAGATTGCTTTTGGCAAGATGGCCATTTTTACTATATTAATCCTGCCAATCCAAGAGCATGGAAGATTTTTCCATCTTCTGGGGTCTTCTTCGATTTCTTTCTTCAAAGACGTGAAATTCCTGTCATACAAATATTTTACTCATTTGTTTAGAGTCTCACCAAGATATTTTATATTGTTTGTGACTATTATGAAGAGTGTCATTTCCCTAATTTCTTTCTCAGCCAGTTTATCCTTTGATTATACGAAGGATACTGATTTGCTCGAGTTAATTTTATATTCAGTCACTTTGCTTAAGTTGTTTATCAGCTGTAGGAATTCTCTGGTGGAATTTTTCTGTTGCTTCAGTATACTATCATATCATCTGCAAATAGTGATAATTTGAATTCATCTTTTCCAATTTGAATCCTTTTGACCTCCTTATGTTGTCTAATTGCTCTAGCTAGAACTTCAAGTACTATATTGCATAAATATAGAGAGAGAGGGCAGCCTTGTCTGGTCTCTGATTTTAGTGGGATTTCATCAAGTTGTTCTCCATTTAGTCTGATGTTTTCTACTTGTTTGCTGTATATTGCTTTTATTATCTTTAGACATGGGCCTTGAATCCCTGTTCTTTCCAAGACCTTTAACATGAAAGGATGTTGAATCTCATCAAATGCTTTTTCAGCATCTAATGAAATGACCATGTGATTTTTTTTCTTTGAGTTTGTTTATGTAGTGGATTACATTGATGGATTTCTGTATATTGAACCATCCCTGCATCCCTTTGTTGGAGCCTACTTGATCATGGTGAATGATCATGTTGTTTTCTTCTTGGATTCAGTTGGCAAGAATTTTATTGAGGATTTTAGCATCGGTATTCTTAAGGGAAATTGGTCTGAAGTTCTCTTTGTTGGATCTTTGTGTGGTTTTGGTATCAGTGAAATTGTGGCTTCATAGAACAAGTTGGGTAGTGTTCCTTCCGTTTCTATTGCATGGAATAGTTTGAACAGTATTGGTGTTAGGTCTTCTTTGAATGTATGATTGAATTCTGCACTAAAACCATCTGGTTCTGTACTTTTTTTGTTTGGATGACTGTCAATGACTACTTCTATTCCTTTAGGGGTTATGGGAGCATTTAGATGGTCTATCTGATCATGATTAAACCTTGGTATTTGGTATCTGTCTAGGAAATTGTCCATTTCATACAGATTTTCCAGTTGTGTTGAGTAGAGACTTTTGTAGTAGGATATGAGAATTTTTTAAATTTCCCCACTTTCTGTTGTTATTTCTCCGTTTTCATTTCTGATTTTGTTAATTTGAATACTGTTTCTGTGCCCTCTGGTTAGTCTGGCTAAAAGTTTATCTATCTTGCTTACTTTCTCAAAGGACCAGCTCCTGGTTTTGTTGATTTTTTTGTATAGTTGTTTTTGTTTCTAGTTGGTTGATTTCAGCCCTGAGTTTGATGATTTTCTGCCTCCTACTCCTCTTGGGTGTATTGACTGCTTTCTGTTCTAAAGCTTTCAGGTGTGCTGTTAAGTTGCTAGTGTATGCTCTCTCCAGCTTCTTTTTGGAGGCACTCAGAGTTGTGTTTTCTGCTTAGCACTGCTCTCATTGTGTCCCACAAATTTGGGTATGTTGTGCCTTCATTTTCATTAAATTCTAAAATGTCTTTGATTTCTTTCTTTAATTCTTCCCTGGCCAAAGTATCATTAAGTAGAGAATTGTTCAGTTTCCATGTGTATGTGGTCTTTCTGTTGTTTTCCTTGCTATTGAAGACCACCCATACACCACAGTGATATGATAGGTGGCATGGAATTAGTTTGATCTTCTTATTTCTCTTAAGTTCTGTTTTATGACCAATTATATGGTCAACTTTGGAGAAGGTACCATGAGGTGCTGGGAAGATGGTTTATTCTTTTGATTTAGGATGAAATGTTCTATAGATTTCTATTAAATCCATTTGGTCCAAAACTTCTGTTAGTTTCACTGTGTCTCAGTTTAGTTTGTGTTTCCCTGATCTGTCCATTGAAGAGAGTGCGGTGTCAAATTACCCACAATTGTTGTGTGGAATGAGATGTGTGCTTTAAGCTTTAGTAAAGTTTCCTTTACTAATGAGGGTGCCCTTGTATTTGGGTCATAGATATTCAAAATTGAGAGTTCTTCCTGATAGATTTTTCCTTTGATGAGTATAAAGTAGCCTTCTGTGTCTTTTTTGATGACTTTTGGTTGAAAGTCTATTTTATTGCAAATTGGAATGGCTACTCCAGCTTGTTTCCTGGGACCATTTGCTTGGAAAACTGCTTTCCAACCTTTTACTCTGAGATACTTTGTCTTTGACTCTGAGATGTGTTTCCTGTATGCAGGAAAATGTTGGGTCTTATTTACATATCCAGTCTGTTAGTCTATGTCTTTTTATTGGGGAATTGAGTCCATTGGTGTTAAGAGATATTTAGGAATAGTGATTGTTGCTTCCTGGTATTTTTGATGCAATTTTTATGTTTGTGTGGTTATCTTCTCTTGGGTTTGTTGAAAGAAGGTTAATTTCTTACTTTTTCTAGTGTGTAGTTTTTTTTTCCTTTTGTTGGTGTTTTCCATTCATTATCTTTGAAGGCCTGGATTTGTGGAAATATGCTGTGTAAATTTGTTTTTGTCATGAAATACTTTGGTTTCTCCATCTATGGAAATTGAGAGATTTGCTGTAGAGCAATCTGGGTTGGCATTTGTGTTCCCTTAGGGTCTGCATGACATCTGCCCAGGTTCTTCTGTCTTTTATAATCTCTGGTAAGAAGTCTGATGTAATTTTGATAGGTCTAGGTCTACCTTTATGTTACTTGACCTTTTTCCCTTACTGCTTTTAATATTCTTTCTGTTTAGTACATTTTGTGTTTTAATTATTATGTGACAGGAGGAATTTATTTTCTGATCAAATCTATTTGGAGTACTGTAGGCTTCTTTTATGTTCATGGGCATCTCTTTCTTTAGGTTAGGGAAGTTTTCTTTTATAATTCTGTTGATAACATTTACTGGCCCTTTAATTTGGAAATCTTCACTCTCTTCTATACCTATAATCCTTAGGTTTGGTCTCCTCATTTTGTCCTGGATTTCCTGGATTCTTTGGTCAGGAGCTTTTTGCATTTTTCATTTTCTTTGACTGTTATATCAATGCTTTCTATGGTATATTTTTGCATCTGAGATTCTCTCTTCTATCTCTTGTATTCTTTGTTGATGGTTGGATCCATGACTCCTGACTTCTTTCCTAGGTTTTCTATTTCTCCAGGTGTTTCCCTTTGTGATTTCATTATTATTTCTATCTCCATCTTTAGATCCTGGATGGCTTTCTTCAATTCCTTCACCTGTTTTGCTGTTTTCCTTTAGTTCTTCAAGAGCTTCTGCCTGTTTACTTGTGTTCTCCTATATTTCTTTAAGGGAGTTATTTATGTCCTTCTTTAAGCCCTCCATCAGCATCATGACCTGTGATTTTAAATCACAATCTTGTTTTCCTGGTGTGGTGGGATATCCTGGACTTGATATTGTAGGAGAAATGGGTTCGGATCGTACCATATTGCCTTGATTTCTGTTAGCAACGTTCCTACGTCTGCCTTTTGCCATTTGGTTATCCCTGGTATTATTTGGTCCTGCTGTCACTGGCTGGTGCTTGCCCCTCCTGTGTGCCTGCACATCTATCTCAGCAACCCTGTGTGACCTGCTTTCCCCTGGCACAGATTGCTGTG
Organism: Apodemus sylvaticus; assembly: GCF_947179515.1. Classification (NCBI taxonomy): domain Eukaryota; kingdom Metazoa; phylum Chordata; class Mammalia; order Rodentia; family Muridae; genus Apodemus; species Apodemus sylvaticus. Next base: position 55,126,405 of record NC_067490.1, read on the forward strand.
GTGCTGCTGAGTTCTGGGTGCAGGTGTTGTCCTGGCAGGGTGTGTCCTAAGTGATCTGCTACTCTGGTGATCCCTGCTTAGCAGTCTGCTACACAGTCACAGGTACAAAGGCAGCACCATCTCACCACTGACAGTGGGACTCCCTCCAATTGCCTCCTTGTAGGGCAGATGACCCCTGGCAGGGTAGGTGCCCAGTTAGCTGACTGTGGTGCTGTGGAGCTCCTGGGTGCAGGCAGAGTCCTGGCAGGGTGTGTCCCAAGTGATCCTCTATTCTATTAATCCCTGCTTTGATTTTGTTAATTTTCACACCATTTTTTTAAAAAATATAATTCTACCAACGTTAAGTCTACAAAGATTTATCAAAAGACAAATCTCTCATACTGCTACTGGAAGCATAGCTACAGTTATAATCATATTTACATTTTTGTAATTATATTGATAAAGGAAAACCCCCATATATAATAATACTTCATGAAACATGCTACTTTGGTATGCATTCCTACTATACCTGCATTAAATTAAAGCTAAACTCCCATCAGCCATCTTCATGAAAGCTCACACTGAGATGATTTGCCCAACCTCGTACCCAATGTGTATAAATTGTTTTATACATATACAATGAATTTCTCTAAAACATAAGAGTCAACAGAGTCTCTCTCTCTCTCTCTCTCTCTCTCTCACACACACACACACACACACACACACACATGGGTTAATCATTTCAAAACCTTAACCTGAAGAATGTAATACTTTAATAATTGCACATTTTTTGAGTGAAAATGTGGACATGACCACACCACGTTCTCATTGACAAGGTTTTTATTGTAGATATGAAGGAGAGAACATTCAGAAGCATTTGGAAGCATCTAAGTCACTGAGAAATTATAGCCCACATACAGAACCAGGCCATGAGAGAAGAGAGGTGAGGAGAGCAACAGAAGAAGTCAAAGAAAACAGGGCAAACAAAAGAACAGAAGTACATGAGAGGAACCCAGAAGACAAGGAGGACCCCGAGAAGAAACAAGACCAACAGTTGTTCCTCTCTGCTCAGTCCCTTTCACTGTCAGGGATGGCTCTATTTTCTTCTAAGTAGTAAGCCCATAGACCAACATATCTGGGTTTTAAAGGATAGAGAAATGAGGAGGAATGAAGGAACGATGAGGGTACAAAGAGTTTTAATTTAGATGGCAGGGGTAGTGCTAAAAGGAGCCAAACCCTCTAAGAGGTTGTTTGCAATGCTGTAAGAAGCTGGCAGCCAGAATCTGATATGATATGTTAATAGGCCCCTCAGCTAGCCATTTGTCCTGAGTATCTTTGGGACCAAACAAACTTGAGATGTTGAAACTGTCTAAGATTCTGGGTGACAGGGAAGGACCCTCCAGAGACAAGGTCATCAAATTATACCTTCATAGCAATGAGACCTTATGCCTTCTGCATGCCTCTATGTCATCCTATTTGTGTTTCAAAGGCTGAGAGAAAAGGTCCTATTCTGATTCCCAGTTGCTTTCTTGGCGTTGCTCCTATAATCCATACTACTATTTGTTTTGTATTCTGTCAGCAACTCAGGACCAAGGAATTTAAAAGTTACCTCAGACTCTTGTTAAGATGCTGTCAACATGGTTCTAGATCTGAGTTTAAAATGACTTGTCTTCTGTGAAATAATACTAGATCATGAACCTTTGAGTGAGGGAGGGTGTCTCACCACAGCCTCAGCTGACTCAGTTCTCACAACAGCAGCTACAATGGTGACATCCAGCATTGATGTAAGTGACCACTGCACAGGAATAGTAAGAAATGAAGACATTATGTAGCAGGTTTGGGAAAAGTCATACTTGTGCTCCTGGAAGCATCTTACTTTTTTCACAACAGTCTCTCTTAATTTTAGTTGTAGTTAGAATCTATATTAAAAATTACATCAGCTTTACTAATATAAAGGGAAAAGGAGGGAACAAGGAAGGAAGCAAACAAGGAAAGGAAGGGAAGGAAGAAGGAAGGAATGAAGAAAGGAGGGGGAAGAAAGAGATAACGTAAGGAAGAAAGGATGAAGCAAAGAGAGAACTTAAGGCGTACATCGTAGGGAAAAGGGACTGTGGTTTAGTTTAGGCATTGGAACGTGAATGGGCTTTTGGATTAAATTGGCATATTTACAACTTGGGGCAGAGTCGACTGTCTGCAATACTTGCCTACATCATGTTAACCCCTTTCCTTCTGTAAGTGGCTACTGAGTAACTCTTATCACAGATATCACCTCATTTTCTTCTTTCCTTCCTTCACTTAGCCTTTTTCTCTTCTCTCTGTATGTCTGTCTCCTCTTTCTATTTTTTTGCATGCCTCCTCCTAAATTTTAGATTTTTTAAAGAAAGATTTAATTGGATATTTTATTTTTCTTTACTGGTGATAGTGAGATTCACATCCACTGTGAATCTATTTGCAATGACTAGAAAAGCTATATACTACAACCACATCTTATCCTAATAACTTAAAGTACTTTTATTCATTTATTCCTCCTACTCATAAGTTTTTATGCTTCTTAAAAACTCTACATTATATTTTTATCTTTACAGAGCAGGATTCAAATAATGGGTTAAAGAGAATACTGATTCTAGTTAAGGAAATCATCTTATCAATACAATTATAAGGTGATTTTCTATTAGGAAAATTGAATTTTATGGAAGCATCAATATTAATTCATAAATTAAATGAACTATATTTATCATGGTAGGAATATGTTTTATTTCTTGGTTCTTCAAATAGTCAGAAATATGACAGATATTTCTATGATTATTCCTATGTTTCACTAAATATATCCTAAACTTGTTTTTTATATGATTCCAGATCCTGTGTTATCTGCAAAAACAAATAAATACAGTGGCCATGGCAGGTGAAGCCTGTCTACTTAGGCCTTTCTACTTCTGGAAAATAGACATAGGTATGTGTGGATTTCTCTATTGCTACTTTCATGGCCAATCTGAAGAGTTTCAGAAGATATATATATATATATATGGTTGAGGCCAGGTATTGCTATTAGAAAGAGAAACCCAAATGAAAACAAATCTCTACATTTTACCCCAATCTAATATACTTCAAATTCTTTCTTATAGACAAAAATGCAAATTCATCATTGTGACCCTCAATTTGATATTACTAATCTATGAGTCCAGGTCTGTTTTGACTTTACCTGACTGCATTTACTGTACTGTATAATGTAACATGAACTTATTATATATTATATTTAAGATTAAAACTAATGTCAAACCACAAACATTTTATACTTCTGCAAACCATTGTGGGTATACAGTTCAGTCATGAACTGAGTCACAGGAAATTTTCATCACGAACCTGAGACTGTGTCCCTGGAAAAGTCACCTTCTTCTTGCAGCAATTTCAATCATCACTTTAATGTTTTTTTTAATTTGTATTACACAATTCATTTATTTTTGTGAAGGCAAATGCAGCTAATACAGTGTATGTGTAGAGAGGTTAGTAGCTATGTTTTAGGAGCTGTGTCTCTCCTTCCTTAATGTGGAACCCTGGAATGAACCCTGGTCATCAGACAGGATAGAAAGCCCCTTTACCTGCAGAGCAGCCTTACTGTTCATTATCATTTTAGTTTCTGTGAGCTTGCCGTGGGTCACTGTAGTTAAAATGTAGTCTTAAGTTTGTGATGAAAACACAATATATAACAAAAAATTATACAGCAATGTAACTGGTCATAGCACTTAAAACAGTGTCTCTAGTCATATCCATGTTTTGAAATATGCTTAGTTTCTTTATAAAGGATAGTTCTTATACCATTGTTTGTGTACATCACTTTTTATTCATCATACAGTTTTTGTTGTTGGTGATGATGGAAATGTGGAATGATTGCAATATCCTGCTCCTGGGAATGATTCTGTTGTGGACATGACTAAGGAGGTACTTCTTTAAGACTCTTATTTTAATTCTTTTTACTCATACTAAGGAGTGAAGTTAGTGGATAAAACAGCAATTCCTCTTTCATAAGAAACTATTCTTTTTCTCATAGGGCACCTACACTATGAAAGATGCTTGTAATAGCAAAATAATTAATAAACTGTAAGAAATAGGTCTTAACAAATACATTGATTTTAGGGAGAAAATATTGGAATTTAAAGCACATTCTATAAATCAAAGATAAATGAACACTTCTGACAGGTTCTGCAAAGAAAACTCTAGGGACACAAACAAGACTTTTTCATGCACAAATAACAACACAGCCACTGTGTTAGAAAAACTACAGATTACCAATATCATTCTTTTGCAAATTGTCATACAGATATAAAGTTCATATAAAAAGGGTAGGATTGTAACTCAATGGAAGAGTATTCATCTTATGTTCATGAGACTCTGGGTTCAATCCCGTTCTTCCAGTGTAATTCAGTTCTTTTAAAAGATGAATAAGACAAGAATGTTCCTAAGAACTTTTAAGATTTGAGTGTAAGTTGTTCATATTTCATTGACTGACTATGAACATTGTTATTTACAAATAGCGAAATTTACTATGAAACTATAATCCTGTTTTTATTTGACTTTGTTTTTTTACATTTTAACTAGCATACATTGTATTAAGAATTAGATTTCATTATATTTTCCATTAAATTTATTTTTCATTCTCTTCCTAAACTTTTCTCTTCCATTCCCCCCCTCTCTCTCTCACACACACGTGCACACACACATGCACACACATGCACACACACACATGTACACACGTGCACACACATGCACACACACACACATTGCATATATAATCCTTTTCACTTTAATGACACATTTGTTCCACCACCACCCCTCCCCTTGATTCCTCAACAAGTGTTTTTCCTTACTCTGTGATCTCCTCTTTGCATTTATAGTCCAAAACTACTTTCTATCCACACTTACATATATAGAGACTGTGATTCACATCAGTGTTTGAGACAGAATGTCTTCTTTATTTTCCCCAAGTCTATGTCATGTTGCTAAAATCATTGTAACTCCATCTAATTCCTGAAAGTTTCATGATTATACTTTCTTTTACAGATTTACAAATCTACTCTGTATTTATACCACACTTCAATTATCTGCTGATGAACATCATTTCTCTCCTGCTCTGAATTATGTACTTAACATGGATGTGCAGCACCTCTGTGACAGAACATACAGTCCTTTTGGTATATGCCCAGATACTATATAGAGGTGGTATAACGTAATCCTTTTTATTTTACTGAGAAATCTTCGTGTTTGTTTCTGTAATGAACAAAGTAGTTAACCTCCTCCCATAATAGATTGAAGATTCCTTTTTTTCCACATCATAATCTGCATTCCTTGTGGTCTATTCTGTTGATGTTAATCATTCTAAGGGGTGCAATGTAAAGAATTTTTAATTTGCATTTAGTTGATAGGTAAATATATTGAATACTTTCAGGAACACTGTCCATTGGTGCTTTGTTTTTAAAGAAATCCTTGCCCATTTTCTGAACTACTTGTTTGCTGGAAAGTTTATGGGGAGATTTTTTTTAATCTGTATTTGCCTTTATGCATGTGGGTTTTAAGCTCCTGATTGACATACAGAAATTAAAGATTTTCTCCCATTCAATAGGTTATATACATCCACTTGGCTGGTAGTTTCCTTTAATGTGAAGAAAGCTTTTATTTTGATGCAGTTCATTAGTTAATTCTTGGTTCATTTCCTGTGCTGTTGTTTTATGTTTGCCTCTAGACCTTGTGTTTCTAATATTTTCCTCTTAGAATTTTAGCATTTTAGTTCAAAAGTAATTTGACATTAATATTTGTGTCCAGTGGAGGGATATAAATATAATCCCATTGTGCACACGGATATAAATTGTACACAGGCTCTTTTAGGATCAGAAGGTCTGATCTCTAAGTTACCCCAACCATTCAAGAAAGAAATGATTGTATCTTACATTCTTCCTGAGAACAGCTCTGCCTCAGCAGGGTATTGGGATGGAATACCTTTATCCTTCCTACTCAATATTGGTCATTTTCTGTGTCCTACTCAATACTTGTCATTTTCTGTGTGGCTTTGTGTGCTCTTAGGTGACAGATTCCCTGCACAGCCTTTCTTATTACGATTAACAAGAGCTGATGAGTTACCATGCAGGCAACGCAGTAGCACTGCAATTGGAATGTGATAATTATTTTTCAATTATGTTGAAGACAAACAATACTAATTTTTATTCTTCTACAATATTTTACTTCACTATGGAGTATGCACTAGGGTTCTTGTCCTCCATATACTAAGTTGCTTTAACTCTTACAGTAATTTGTTTTAACTAACATCTTTTTTATTCAGTATGTGATGATCTCTCATCGCAGTTTTCACTTCCATCCCCTCATTATAGTCCCTTAATGGTTGGCAATTTTGAGCCATTTTCTTCACACATTTTGGACATTTTTGAATGCTTTATGGGAAATTTATCCAAGTTGTGAATCCATTTCAATTTATTTTATATTTTAGGTTTTCCAAATTTAGTTTTAAATATTTTTTAAGGTAGAGAGATGAGTAATGTTTAAGAGTTCATCCTCCTATTATTTTCCATCTGTGTTCATTTCCTAGTTCCTAGTGGTGTCTGTAAACACAGCTGTAGAAGATGACAAGCCTTTAGTTTCTGCTGGCAATCAAATTCACATGCAACCTATTAAACATACATTTAAGTAAAAACAGGATAAATCTTAAAATAAAGAATTATTTTTTCTTCACTCATTCTAACTATGCATTTCAAATATTTGTGTCATTTTTTCTTGATGAATTGTGAAATGTTTCATGGAATTTTGCAAATAATGTCAATGTCCATCTTTGAAAATTCACTGCAAAACATTGAGTTTATTCAAAATTAAAAATACAGATTAATTTTTTTATTTTATAACATTCTTATCTGTATATATCCCTAACATTTTTGCAACTGCCACCATAGACAAGGGTACAAAGAATTAATAGATATGTCTGTCTCTGTCTCTTGACTTCTAAAATTAAAGATGCATAAAAAATACTCCATGTTCAAAAAAAAAAATACTAAACTCGAGTAAACATGTCCGATTTTCTCATTACATTAATATAATAGAGAATATATAATTTATAAACAAAACTGTTTTAAACACCTTTTTTGCAGTTAGAGAACTATTTAAATACCCTGAGGTAATGAATGCTTTATTTATGCTTACTTCAAGAATAGCGCATACTCATAATGCATGTTCAGTGACTTTGGACCAAAATAAGTTTTGTTTTGTTTTTTTATAGGAATGAAAATGGATCCTGGAAACTTTGCAATAGAAACTTTTCTCTTCTGCCAGATTACAGTGGGAATGTTTGGCAATTCCTCAATCCTATTTTATTATATCATTTTTATATTTACAGAAAAGCATTTAATGCCCAAAGACCTGATTATAGAGCACTTGAATATTGCTAACTGCTTGACTATCATCTTAAGAGGGTTTCCGCAGACAATGACATATTTTGGATTTAAGAATTTCCTAGATGACATGGGATGTAAATTGATTGTGTATATTTCCCGGATAACAAGGGGGATGTCCCTTTATGCCATGTGCCTACTGAGTTGTTTCCAAGCAATCACTATCAGCCCCAGGAACTCCAAGTGGATGAAGCTGAAATACAGAGCAGCCAAGTACATCAGTCCCTCCTGCTCAGTCAGTTGGCTTGTGGACCTGCTTCTAAACATCTTGACTCCACTGAGAGTGTCAGGCCCCAGTTACAAGAAAAATGCAACTAACAGGTTGACTTATGGATACTGCTCATTGTTTGCTTCTGGAAGTGTGACGACTACTTTGTATATAATCTTAGTGTGCTTCTCTGATGCCTTGTGTCTGGGTCTCATGGCCTGCTCAAGTGTCTCCATGGTGAGTATCCTCTACAAACATAAGAGGCATTTAAAGCACATCCACAGTGCTCAGCATTTTCTGAAAGTCTCACCAGAAGACAGAGCCACACAGACTATCCTCATCCTGTTGGGTACCTTTGTCATCTCTTACTCATTCTCTTCCATGGTGGCCATCATTAGGACCTGCTTAAAATACCCAGTGGTATGGGAATCAAATATATTTACATTTCTAGAAATATTCTTTCCCTTATTTTGCCCCTTTGTTCTCATTACCAATATGAAATCTAGTTCCAGTCTGGTTTTACCCTGCTTAGGTAAGAGATAGCTTCCTTCAAAATATGATATGAACCTGGGATATCTTTCTTTTCTTATACGTTATCATATATTTTTATCTGTTTTGCAATGCTAAAACTATAGTTTGAAAAAGTAACCTTCATATAATTGACTCTTTCATTATATGGAATGATCAGTAGTAACTTTGTGAGAAAACATTTGATAGATGTATTATATATTTTTCTTGTTCCTCTGACAAAATACTTAACAAAGGCAACTCAAAGAGGAAAAGGTTTCTTTCATTCTCCCATCTGGAATTCTGTCCATCAGGATAAAGTAGAAGTGGTGGGAGAGATGGATTTATGGAGAAAGGAACATATGCTGTGTGATAACATCGAGTTCCCAGTCAAAAAGCAGAGATGTGAATTTCTGTGCTCAGGTCTCCTTTCTTTGGCCCTTTATATTAAGACTCTACATCAGCCTATAGGATGGTGTCATTCAAATTCAAAGATGGTCTTCATCACTCGATTCAAAGTTCCTGAAACACCCTTACACTCATGTGGACAACAAAATGAGTGTCACATGTGCATATTGAGAACTTGACACACGTACATTTTTTAAACTATCAACATAGTGGGGCTGCTTTTGTGTACCATGTATTCAGAAGCTGATTGCTGTTCCCAGAGATTGCTTGTCATCCAGATGTTGGCGTTGTCATGATTTTTGAAGGATCTGCTCTATCAACAATGTGTAAAGACTTTTTTCTATCACCTCTCATTGGCTAATAAAGTGTTTGTCAGCCAGTAGCTGGACAGGAGAAGAAAAAATGGCAGGGCCTCAGGTCTCGGTATAGAGATTCCAAGGAATAAGAAAAACAGGGAGAAAGGAGAGAGGTGGCAAGATCTTGTGGAATGACTTGGGGGATTCTCCATGAGGCCATGATGAAAGAGCAGTCACAGGTGCACACCAGCTGAAGTGACCGAGGAGATGGCCAGACAGTAAGTACCTGTGCATTCGGTGTGTGTCCGCATCTTAGTCAGGTTCAATAGGTTACCCATCTTACTGCCAGCAGCTTCTTAATAAAAACACCAGGTTTCTGTGTTTTTATTTGGGATCCAGATGGGCTAGAACAGTTATGGAAATGCCTTGTAGTTATTTGCGAGAGAAAAGGAGGCAAAGAAAACTCTAAAAATATACTCTTATATAAAAATCAATATTTTAATGAAACTATATTTTAAGGTCAAAATGACACAGATTCACACCATAAAATGTATAATTTATAGTGAGGAGATAAATTCATATATACCAATATTTATGTACAATTCCCAACACAGAATCAACAAGGATACCTATGTATACAAGTACACAATTATTCATACATACATACATACATTGACACACACACACATTTATACTCACAGTATATTTTAATCACTTCAGAAAACTGGTTGATATATAAACTGGGGAAATAGATGAAGTGGCCAGGAGGTGGTAAGAGACACTAAAGACGATTGAAAATCCATTTGGAAGGTTTCTGTATGTCTACCTATGTGAAAGTTTCTTTGGACTTATATTTAACAGAGTATTACATTTATCTCAAATTATAGGTGACTGATTAAAAGGTTATATGTGGGATGCCTCCCTTGTGTATTTGTTCTGAGTATCTAGATATACCTAAAAATAATACATAGTACTGTCATTGCTCCTGGTTACCAACTATAACATTATACCAAGACTCTCCTCCTGAATAAAGCACAAACTGGAGACAGGACACGAGAAATCAAGTTCATATTGACCCACATGTTTCATCAGTTCTCGGTGCATTTTAGAGCACCTGAGATCCAGGATGTTAGAGGAAGAAAGGCACAAATAACCTTACCAACCCGTGAACACTGAATTTCATCAATGACCACTTTAGTCAGATACTCCCATTCAAACATTGGTATCCCAACTATTTCTCTGGTAACCAGCCACTTTTTGTTTGGATCTGGGGCTTGCTCTATACTGATGAGTCTCAACCTGTGGTTCATGACTATTAGAATGCATAAATATCTAATAGTCTCAGGAAATGACACACTGCTCTGTAGCAAAACCACTGTTGTAACAAAAACTTGTATAATGATTGTGGACTTTTAATATCAACGTAAATGTGTGTTCTCCACTGGTCATGGCCCACTGATCGAGAACTAATAATTGACAGGCATCTTGGTACTACAAATCAGGCCACGAGTTCATTGGAGGGAACCTTACAGGCTCCACTGATAACAGATGTCTTAATTTTGTCAAATAGACATTGCCATCCTATTCTTTAAATTCTTGTATCTACACCAATAGATTAATGAAACATTAAAAACTCATCAGAGAAGTTTCTCTGTGCTGTAAAGATGGATATGACAGTATTCAAAGTGCAGATGAGTGACTCTTTAATGTCCAGTCACAAATGGGGTATCCATATTGCTTTGCATCACCAAAGGTTTAGATGACATCATAGAAAACAGGATGGAAAAATTCAAAGAACCAGTTGAGTGAAAGTATCAGAGAAAATAGCATCTATTAGCCTTGACAGGACAACTGTGCTGACGAACTCATGAAAGCTGTAATTCTCTCCATTACACATACAGACTATTAGGTTGATTAACATTCTAGCAAGAGAGAGGAGTTCATAAAACCCCAGTCCTCACTGAGGTGCTATTGACAGTTCATGGAATCTGGGCATGAAAAAGCAGCTTTCCACAAGAATGTGGTTCCTAGTAAGTGAACCAGGCACCAGGAAAAACCTTACACACCTATGATTATATGGAAAGTAAAAATTGCCTTGCCAGGTTATAAAAAGAGAATATATAAAACTAGGAAATTTTGCAAATGTGAACATAGATCTAGAAGATTTAGAAGGACAAGCAAAAGGGTTAACATGATTAAAATGCACTATACGCATAAAATGATATGCACATAAAATTAAGAAAAATACTACATTTTAAAAATAACCCAATAGCTAATCTACACCCCATTCCAGCTGTTTTTCTATGGGCCAGGGGTGTCCTAGGGATCACAGCCCTCCAAACCACCCACAGCTCTACCCTTTCCCATAATCTCCATATGCCGGTCTACAACTTTGGGAGAAGACTTCTGCTTTATGGGAGGACATGCTGTTCTAGAAACCCAGAGGCCTCACAGACACTTTGAACCACAGAGGCCACAGTGACACCCAAACACCAGAGATAATGCAGGCATAAAACTCCCAACAAAGGCACTCTACTTGATCTGAAGATTTGCTGGTCACCAAAAGCACAGGCCATTCAGGCCAGAACCAGAGAGGGAAACAGAAAACAAGGGAGAAAACATCCAAAATCCATCCAACTAACAAAGAAATACTCAGAAACCCCAAACAAAGAGAACAGGGCAGTAGCTCAAGAACATAATCAAAAACAACCAGGGCCATATGGCACCACCAGAGCCCAGCTATCCTACTACAGCAAGCCATGAGCATTCTAACACAGCTGAGGCAAAATAAATTACCTTAAATCTAATTATATGAAGATGATAGTGGCCCTTAAACAGTAAATGAATACTCCCTTAAGGAAATCCAAGAGAGTACAATCAACCAGGTAAAAGATGAATTAAACTGCTCAAGACCTGGATATGGAAATGGAAGTGATAAATAAAATATAAATTGAAGGAATACTGGAGATGGAAAATCTAGGTAATTGAACAGGAACTAGAGACACAAGCATCACCAACAAAATACAAGAGTTGGAAGACAGAATTTCAAGTGTAGAAGATAAGACACAATAAACTGATTTATCAGTAAAAGAAAATGTTAAGTGAAAAAATTCCTGACACAAAACATCTAGGAAATATGTGAGACTAATAAAACAGCAAACATATGAATAATAGATTAGAAGAAGAAAATTCTTAGGGCAAAGACCCAGGAAATATTTTTCAACAAAAATATAGAGAAAATTTACTGATCAAAATAAAGAGATGCCTATAAAGATATAAGAAGCTTTAAGAACACCAATATATTGCACTGGGAAAGAATGTCCACTTGCCACATAAAAATCAAAACTATAAAATCTACACAACAGAGAAAGAACATTAAATATGGCTGGGGAAAGATCAGGTGACATACAAAGGTAGACGTATCAGAATTACACCTAAAACCTCATACTCATCAAAGGACAGTCTAGCAGGATGATTTCTCAATTCTGAGCATATATACCCCAAAGCCAATGATACCCACATTTGTAAAAGAAACATTGCTAAAGCTTAAATTGCACATTGAACCCCACACATTAAGAGTGGGAGATTTCAACACCCCACTGTCACCAACTGACAGGTCATCCAGATAAAAACTAAACAGAGAAATAAGTAACTAACCAACATTATGAACCAAATAGACCTAATAGACACCTATAAAATATTCACCCAAACACAAAAGAATACACCTTCTTCTCAGTACATCATGGATCCTTCTCCAAAACTGAGCATATAGTTGGTCACAAAGCAAGCCTCAACAGATACAAGAAAACTGAAATAATACTTCGTATTTTACCAGACCTCCATGGTTTAAAGCTGGATTTTAAACAACAGAAACAGCAAAAAGCCTACACAAGCCAGGAAACTAAATGAATCTATACTCAAGGATCTCTTGATTTGGAAAGAAATAAAGAAGAAATTAAAGCAATAGCATAGTGTTCCACAAGTATCACAATGTACTCAATTATTTTTCTATAAAATTGTTTTTATAAATGCTGTGCTTTATGCAACTTGTGAGAATCAATCTCTATTTTAGAATAAAAAATTTTGACACACACACACAAACTCCAGGGATCTTCTGCAACCACTTAAGAAGTTATCACAAAGGTCTACATTTTGTCCTCTTTGGTGAGATAACTGTTTCTGGTTATTCAGATTGAGGAAGAAATAGTAAATGCTACTAACATTGTATGATGCCTCACTGTCAAGACCACTTGAGTCAATCACTGGCTCCATTTCCCACTTTGTTAAAAGAATCGCCCAGGGGAATGACTCAAGTCTTCAGTCAATGGATGCCTCACCTGAGCTGTTTCTACAGGTAGTCATAATTTAAAATTTTTTTTTCTGTGATAGGCCCCCATGACCACTCAAAAGCTAAAGGGACTGTGATCATTCTTCTCAAAATTCCTGTGTCAGAACTTCTGTTGTTCTACGAATGCTCCAGGGTAAGTTGCTAAACAAAAATACAAAGCTAAGCCTAGTTCTCCACAGTACTGTGAGCCATACATAACAGTCTCTAAATGGAGGCAGCCTTTGACTTCACAACTCACCTGCCATCGGAGGGTGGCACGGATAATATGCACCATCAGATCTGTCCTACTTCTCCCCACTTGATTTTAATTTTAGATGCCAGGCAGAAATTGAGCTAGAAAAGTACCTACAGCAATCACAGCTTTTTTTCTGTGGAGAAAGAAGATCGCCTACTAGTGTGAGGGCAACAATCCAACCATAAGAATTTAACAACTGGAATGTATACACCAGAAACAAAACCTTTGCCCTCACAAATGATGTTATGTTTTGTTGGGAAAAGACAATTTAGTTCTCTATTAATATATAATAAACGTTTTGATTACTATTGATTTTTCTGCCCTTTCTGTTTTCACAGCTTCCTGCATTCAAGATGTAAATATGAAATAGAAACAGTAGTCTAAATCTGAGTAGAGTTAACATCTGCTGTGGGCTACATTTAAAAAGTTTACTACAGTGATTTGGTTGGACATTCTGAAAAATGTCCTTTAAGCTAAGGAAACACATCTTCAAACCTGTAACCTATGTTATGCCTACACTGAGCCTGTCTTGCATGTATCACCACCTCCTGTGCAAGCGTAGGTAAACATCAGGCAAGGCAGAGTGCCTTCCCTACACTTCCCTGTGATGTGAACCCTGAGGTGTTTATTTTTACTCATACTCACAAAAACAGTTTAGTGAGAGTAAGTGTCTCAGTACTAAGCTGAGACATTCAGGATTTACATTAAACAGAAAAAAAAAACGTGCTATGTATGTAAATAAACATCTTTAAAAGTAATATATCAAACTCCAGTTCACAACATTTCCTTTTCAAGGCCAGGTTGTCTGTATCAGAGACCCACAAACTGCTATTTCTAGAACCCATGCTTTGGTGTGTGTTACAACTGTGCCTCACTGCATCTTTGTAGTTTCTTTCTGGCCTAATTAAGTGATGTGGAGCTACTTTGTAATCCTGCTTGAGATTTAATCCTGCTTGAGATTCAAAGGGAGTTATTTTCTGAATTTGGCCATTTAAACAAACATGGTAATGATGAGTTACTAATTGGCATAAGTGACCAGAAACTAGCAATATTTTTATAAAAAGAATTTGGTATAAATGGTCTTTCAATTTATAAATATAATCTTAGGCTACAGTTAACAGCTGATTCATTAAGATCTGTGCAAGCATTAGTAATACCCTACTGCTTACATCTCAATTCCAGCCAGGGCTTTCCTTAGACTTACAACAGACCCTGGTCTTTGGGGTTTATTGTACTTTTGCTTCACACTGGCAAGGATCCCCACACAGTTCTTTCAGTTCCCAGAGTTTGCTCAGCTCTCCAGGTGAGGTGAGTACTGAGGAGAAGACAGTATTCCTCTCTCACAGGTTTTCTCACATATCCACAGGCTGTCCTGGTGTCTTTCAGGTCCTATGGTTGCCATCTAAATGTCCGTGGTGACATCTTCACTGATAGGTCTTTTACCTTCCAGAGTTGCCTGCCAGCCAGTCAAAGATATTCTTGGAGATCACATACCCTGTCCCACATGCAAAGGCAGGGTAAGTGGGGCTGGAGTATTCCAGCTCTTGCCATTTTCCGATTCTGTCCACTGTCCAATTCAACCTGAAATTTCCCCACCAAAAATTAGGCTCATCTAGAGTCTTCTGAGAAATTCTATTAAACACACCATCTAAATCTATGTAACAGTCATCATCTGTCTTGATAGCAAACTGAAGCTGGTGGATTCCACAGTCCATCTACAGAAGTTCAATAATTTTGTAGGAACATTCTAGAAAGTATCCACTACATCCATGAAGATGACATCAGCATGGACACTGCTTTCCTCCTGTAGTAATGCATCTTCCACTTGCAGATCCTGTATATGATCTGCAAGTTTCTGGGGTCAAGAATAAAGACTTTGTAATAGTTTTCCTGAACCGTGTAGATAAAGCCACTGCAACTCCTTCCACACTTTCCATGAATTCATGAGGCAGTGCCCCTTCTCTAGCTGTGAGGACGCTGATAACACCCCCTCCATCATTCATGGTCACTCTGTGCAGTTTTCTAGACATCAGGCCATGGAGAGCTTGGCTGTGCCATGTGATTGTACCTTCAAAGCTCTCTGGTAAGATGAATTGTTCCACACACTTATACCATAGCTTGTTCACTTGTATGCTGCTGCTTGGAGAACTAAATCGGGTGATGAAAAGGGCATCCTCCCGCTTTGTCTGATACAACTTGACTGTGTTGTTCCTTTGAAAACCAACATCACTGGCATCATAGAACACGTTAAGACTGGTAATCACGATTGGATAGAGAACTTTGAAGCTCACTATGACAGCACAGTCTTCAGAGAATTTAGATGAGGAGGCATCTTGAGGACAGCTGAGCACCTTAATTTATTATTCAAAATTGTGATCCACATCTTGAGGCTTGGAGACACAAGTTTCTGACCTGTATCTTGGCAAGGAGATCTTGAGGCATAGTGGCTATGAAAAGCTTAAGCCCAGGCAAGGTAGTGCATGCCTTTAATTCCAGGAGACTAAGACAAAGAGATCTCTTGAATGTAGAATTTTTAACACCTGAGCTTCTATCTTTCTTTTGGGTGAAAACATTTAGGTATTCATGTTTTGTGTTGCAGTCAAATCAATTCTTGACATAAGAGCACAGTATTTCTGATTAAGAACACAGCATGTAAACTTCACAGAACACAATTCAAACTGAAATGATAGTGCTTGTAAAAGTCAGTCATGGTAGCACACACTTTTAATATCAGCATTTAGAATACAGAGGCAGATGAATCTCTGAGAATTTGAGAGCATGAAAATACAGGTTTCCTCAGAATGGTAAGGGCTTAATAAAGTGGCACTGTATCAAAAATAACAGAAAACAAAACAAACACACACAGAAAAAGAATACAAGTAAGAATCCTTGTAGGGCACCTCTAGAACTCCAGCACTTGGGAGATGGAATCCACAGAATTAGCACACAAGTTCATCCTCCATTCTTACAGAGCATCCAACCAGACTAGGCTATAAGATACCCATATGAAAAACAAGTATATAGCAAAGAATATAGATGAAAACAAAAAATAAAGAAGGGAGAACAAAAGCTACTACATTTTGGCTACACTATTTTAATTCCTCCCAAGACCACATCCTTATATCATGTCTATCAAACATCCTACTTTTGCAAAATGAAATATAAGCAATTCTTTGCCTACAGGGGTGAGCTTGGTTTACTCTCTGTCTTTTCTTTGTTGTTCTTCAGACATTGCTTGGCTACCTCTTGCTTTCTGTATCATTCTACTACAAAGGGTTTGACCCTGTTCATGCGGCATCTTGGATCCAAAACTCTCTGGAAATCAGGAAATTTGAAAAGCTTTCAGATGAGCCATATGTG
The DNA here is from genome assembly GCF_947179515.1 of Apodemus sylvaticus. NCBI lineage: Eukaryota > Metazoa > Chordata > Mammalia > Rodentia > Muridae > Apodemus > Apodemus sylvaticus. Next base: position 55,143,191 of record NC_067490.1, read on the forward strand.
AGAACATGGGGTCAGAAGTCATGAGAGACACAGGCAGCATTAATATTCCCTCCAGTGTGGTCCTCTCCCCTTCTCCATGGGGACTTGCTTAGGATGTGTTCTCCTTCCGGGGAAGCATCAAGCATTGTATTAGAAATGGAGAGCTAGGTCTTAGTTGGGATTCCATCTGTGATTCAATCAGTGAGAAAGGATTCTTTCACCAGTTTTGTTTCCTCGTTTGTTTTTCTAACAGTGGTTAGTCAACTGTGAGGCGAGGGTAAAACCAACTGGGACAGAACTCTTAGCTGAAATTTGTCTTTAATTATGTCTCTTCTCTTTTTTATTTATACATTTTATACATCATCAGTCATTGAAAGTGATTCTCAATCACAAGACAAAAACTGAATTGCCAAAGTTTACCTGAGCCATGGTGGCTTCATAATTCATAGAACCCTTTAAGCCTAAGTCACAAGCAAATGATCTTAAGTGGGAACACAGTTTATTCTAACAAATGATTCTGCTGTGCATTGGGACAAGACTCCTCTAAGTGCTCAGTTCAACTTTCCTACAAATGACAGCGACTCTGGGACAAATTAGGACCTGCAATGACTCTAGATGTTTACTTAGTGTTTGGAACCTTAACAGCAGACCCAGAACCAGATGACATTTCAGCTTGTCTTGGAGCAGTTTCTCATCACAGCACACTACAAGGACATGCTTTCTTGACAGAAATCTGAATCAAGTGGCAGAAACCTGGGGATCTTTGTCTGACTGCTGAGTGCTTGAAGCCTCCTGTCTTGGTGAGTAACTGGGGTGAAAGATGGCTAACTTGGGAAGAAAGTCATTTGTATTTGGAAAGAAGTCCTAACAACATGTTGTAGTTTTGGTTATTAACAAGATTTTATTCCCATCATCCAAGTTCTTACCTGGAAGAAGACCTAGTGCTCTAATGAAGCAAAAATAAAGAAAAAACCCCATCAATTGTTTGATGAATATACTTTAATTTATTTATTTACATGGTAGCAGACAGAATGTGGAGTTGACCTTTGGATAAGACTTTAACAGTTTAGAAGAGATGCCTTGTGTCTGAGAGATGCCTCAGTCAGGAAGGAGGTCACACTACAGTCAGGAAGACTGAGTTATAAACCCCAGCCAATAATTATAAATATGGATCAAAACACTGTCATGTGATCCCATTACATGGGAGGCAGAAACTAGAATGTGAGTGGCTACATAACTTTCCCAATTGTCCCTGACAAGTCAATGAAATACCGTATCTAGAAAACTGAGGTGGCACAAAGGTAGAGTGAGTTTTCTGATGTTGGAATATGTCTCTCACATGCACACACAAAATTGACATTCCCCTTAAGAAATACCTTGATGAATACTTGTGCTTCAGTGCAAATTTTCAAATCTCGAAAGACAATACACATATGATTGCACTGGATCCTATTACAGGATCTAGATTTTTGTAGCTCTCAGTCACTAACATAGTTGAATAGGTGGTGGGGTTTTTCAGACAGCACTTACATGCATGCAGACATGCCGTTGCTCCAACTGCCTTTTCAAGTTTCAGGTATTGTGTTTAAATATTTGCTTACTTGGTTAGAATTTTTCTGATAAATATTTTGTCCCTTGAGACATAGTTTCAGTGTGTCACCCTGCATAGCTTGGAACTAAGGGTAATTATAGTCCCTCTGTTTCTTTAGTGCTAGGATTAAATGTATTAACTACCACACCCTCCTGTTCATTTGAGATTTCTCCTCTACAAACAAGTTCTCTTCTCGGGTTCTGTTATACCACACTTTCACTCCTTTTTGTTTTAAATTGAGAGTTTCAGGACTGACAGCAAGTATAAGTAGACTGCTTCTATAATGTCCAGTCATGTTTGTAATAGCAGAAACAGTATACATTGGTGGAGACAAAATGTAGGTGTGGGATTTCCCCAGATCTGAATTCTGTTCAGAACTCACTAATAAATAATCAAAACTGTCCTCTACCATTAAATTAAGCTATGATGTTAAGGGTATCTTTGCTCAAGGGTGTTTGACTATATGGTTATTAATCAATGGGATGGACAAAGAATTATGTATCTTAGAAATAAAGCCAGCTCACACAGCGCGTGAAGTGACAGTTGCAGGAGGAGGGAGCACTGACAGCCTAACGAAGGGATTGAGGAAGCCAGAAGCTCACAGTGTTCCAGAGAGGTTTCCTCTTACCTACTGCCTTTAGCTCCTGGGGTCCCTCAAATGCACTTCAGATCTTCACACTAGGAAGCAAGGGCTGTCACACACTGATTCATTTCTCTGACGCATCTCAGATTTTTTAAATGTAATCCAAGTGCTAGTAAGTAAATCAGAAGAGATAATAGCTGGTGATAGAAGCTATGCAAAGCAATATTATCCACAGAGAAAGAACAAAATATCAAATGCTTTCCAATAACTGATTCTACAATGAGGGTGAGAAGGTAATAAAGTTAATTTGTCCAATCAGGTAAAGAAGGTTACAGAAGGAAAAATATTTTCTGTAGAGATAGAGAGAATGTGTTCAAGCTGCTGAATGGATTCACTGTCAGCTCACTTCTACTAGTTAGTGAACTTCTAGTAAATAGGCAGGGAGGAGGTGCCCACATAGAAAGTCTTTAGTTATGTCTGTGTAATGACCCTTCTGAAACCTTAAAACTAGAACTCGTGTATTTATATGATGTGCAGTTTTTGTTGCTATCAGAAGCTTACCAATTCTAGATTATCACCTAGTGTTTTGCTCTTTTTCAGATTGTTATGAAAGATTCATGGAAAACATGAGCAATTATTGGGTTTTGTTTTATTTTGGTTTTCCTTTTTAAACAGTTTTTAGTGTTTTGTTTTCTTTGCAAGCTATGCATGAATTTCATATATATATGTATACATATATATATATATGTGTGTGTGTGTGTGTATATACAAATATATATATATATATATATATATATATATATATATATATATATATATATATATATATATATATATTTGTTGATCTTGTTAATGGGTTTGTTGTTTGCATTTATTCACTAAATCACAATTGGTAAGAAAGCCTTGAATGTCCAAGCCATCGCCAACGTTGGATAAGGCATTTGCTTACCATCAGACTGTGTTTTATCTATGCTTCCTCTGGAAATGCACTGTGCACTCCAGCAACTTATGGAAAAAGTTCTTCCTATCCATTCCTAGTTGTTTCCATGAATTTATTTGTGTAATTTGTCTTTGTTTTAACTCTAATCTAATATTAACTCAAGGTGACTTGAAAATAATTCTCAATCCACCAAGTAGATGGTGTGACAGGCAGAGTTGTTAAATGTATTTGGAAAGAGACCATGAAATAATAAATTTATAAACTGGGTACTCAGAGTCTGATCCCAGTCATAGGATGATCTAAGCCATGTGCCAAAGAAAACACATGGTGTTCACAGGACACAGCAGATAAGAGTCTTTCCCTTCATATCAAGACACTGGGACTAACAGACTGAAGAAATAGATAGATTGGGACAGGCTAGCACTGTTTATAGGTTTTGAAGTAAGATCGTAAAGGGATGCTTTTGTGTAGCATAGGAGCCAAATGCTGCCAGGGAAGACAGTTCCCTCTCTTCTTGCACCAGGTCACCTTCCTTCCATATAGAAGTTGCTGGCTGCTATATGACAGCAACTCACTGCATACGGACAATTGCTCTTGATCCCTGGTTTAGCCAGAGCTCCACTTTGTAGCACACATTTAAAATGGTGCTGGCTATTCTGTTACCTGCTTCCTCCCTTGTTTAATAAACCGGCCCTCGGCCTCCAATCCTATATACAGAGCTAGACATTTACATAATTATAATGAAAGTATAATTAATTAAATAATAAATATCATATGTAAAGGAAATTTTACAGTACATATAAAAAGTTTTATGTCAGTAAGAGAGAAATGTGTAAATTGTTTTTTTCTATTTTAGTTAATTTTTTAAATGAACAAAATAAAATTATTGTGTTATTTTTCTTTCAAAAATGAGCATATAGTTGTGTATTTGGCAGAAATGAATGGATAAAATGTACCCTAGTGTACTTTATTTATATATTCAATTTTCAATTTAATTTATATGTTTTACACACAGATACACACAGAGAGACCCATTGGAGTTTGGTTTGATTTTAAAGCTATATGTTAAAGGCTTTGCTCTTTAAAAGCTCCATTATATCACTTCTATTATTCCTTTTACACAATTTGCTAGTTTCTGCAGTAGAGACGAAACAGCTCAACATTCCAATGGAACAAAATACTAAGGCAGCAAGGCCTTCCACTCTCCTCTCAGCTCAGTCCCACTGTTCCAAGAGCAAATGCTTCGGGAATCCTGTTTCCCCGGATGAGAAAATGAAATGACAAGAACTAGACAAGATAAATTAAATGTCATAACATTGCCTACAAGACAATACTTCTCAGTCAAAAATATCTTTAGAAACACAGTCTGACCCATCCAGCAGGTCCAATTATTCCCGGGTCCCAAAGGGGTACTACCTGAGGGTCAAAAATGGGGGGGGGGGGAGAAAAGGGAAGCCAAGCACTCTAACAAAATCAGAGTCACTCTGGGTTGTGTCAAGGCTTCATTTAATGTCAGGGAGGTAAGTGGGTTTTAAGGCTTACAGAGAAGGAATTGACCTTCACACCAGACAAAGGAGGGAAGGGCAGAAACACCCCTAGGGATGGAAGCAGGAAGCAAGGAGGTCATCCAGGTGGGAACACCAGGAGTTAATGCCTCAGGCAGGAATGTTCCCCGGTTAGGGCAGGAACATCTTGTGGTATTCTTGGAATCTTCTCACACCAACAGTTCATGGGGAAGTCTCTAGTTAATTGTTCTCATATTTTAGCAGCCACTCCCTTAGGGCCATGAGTAAGCATTAGTCCGAATAGCTCAGGATGGCTTCCCACAACAGTCAGTGTGGGATAACATCATCTCCATTTTCACATTATTAAATTAAATGAATTCAAAATCCAAAAGAATTTCTTTTATAAATGGTAATTTTCTGTGGAAATCTCACATATTTTAAGCAGTCAGTTCTAAGGCTGCTAATATATGAAGGCTTCTTCTTTGTCACTGATTTAAAGAGAAAAGCACCTTGCTGGTTTCTCAGGAGCTGGGCTTGAGGGCCAAAGTGTCTCTCATGAAAGCACTTCATTCACAAATGCGATCAAGAGTTCCGTCGAGCAATTGTCTTTTTGAGGAATGTCATCATAATGTGAACTTTTGTTGCATTGCAAGCAATTAGTTTAATATTTTGTCCTTAACCCCAAAAGAAAATGCTAAGCCTTTGGACATGTGTTAAAGCTGTCTTGCATCCACTTCTTTTCTTATTTTGCTGTGCCTGGAAGGGCAAAAGCTATTTTTTTAAATAGAAATCCACTTCCACCATCTAGTGTCTATATTTGGAACTGCAGCCAAATACTTGAAATGACCACACTTCATTTGGGGAAGTGTACCTTCAACAGAATGATCTACACACCTTTAAAATTTTCAAAGAACAAGTTCAATAAAATTATTTTAAAATTTGAAGTGCATAGCTACACGTTCATACATATTCATATGCCAAAATTTGAAAAATAATACTAATAATTTCGCTTCCAATTTCAAATGCAGTTTGAACACTACAGTGTCACAGATGTTGTTCATTTTATTTTTTGAGATTATAATTTTGTCATTCACCCCCTCGTTCGTCCTTCCGTCTAAACCCTCTCACATAACTCTCCTTGCTTTCTTTTTATATTCATGGCCTTTTGTCTCATTAATTGCTGTTGTTGCATCTGATGTGACAGACTGAAAGGAGGAAGCTTAGAGGGGGTGTCGATAGCTTCCTCGTGACCTGTGTATTCTTCATTTCTCTAGCTACATAGGATCCTTTCTGGAATGAGGGTCTCATGATCTCTGAGTCAGAGAAAGTTGCTCAGAGAATGTCTTTACAACAGAGAAGTAGGGGAAGGTTAAAATAGTAGCTCTAGGTTTTGTGGCTTAACTCAAGAGAAAAATACATATGTAACATATATACATAATGCATAAGTACTTTGCTCAATGTGTGCAATGTTACTAGTATATACATTTTCAGGGCTGACCATCTGGTATTGGAAGGCCAACAGGTGTGCTCTTTCTTCACTGGGGAGGACTATTTCCCCTGTTCTCCTCAGCATTCCTAACTGCCTATAGTTCTTTGTGTCAGGGTGAGGGCTCCTGGATTCTCTACTCCCATCCACAGTAGCATGTCTAGTGTTTTTTTTTTTAAACTTCTAATTAAATTGATTTTTTACTAGATATATTCATTATTTACATTTCAAATGATTTCCCTTTTCCAGGATCCCCCCTCCCCAAAAGTTCCATAAGCCCACTTCCCTCTTCCTGTTCCCCAATCAACCCCTTCCCACTTCCCTGTCCTGGTAATCCCCTACACTGCTGCACTGAGTCTTTCCAGAACCAGGGTCCTCTCCTTCCTTCTTCTTGGGCATCATTTAATATGTGAATACTTTCTTGGGTATTCTGAGCTTCTGGGCTAATATCCACTTATCAGTGAGTGGATAACATGTGAGTTCTTTTGTGGTTGGGCCACCTCACTCAGGATGGCATTCTCTAGTTCCACCCACTTGCCTAAGAATTTCATGAATTCATTGTTTTTAATATCTGAGAAGTACTCCATTGTGTAAATATACCACATTTTCTGTATTCATTCCCCCCATTGAGGGACATCTGGGTTCTTTCCAGCTTCTGGCTATTATAATAGGGCTGCTATGAACGTAGGGGAGTGTGTGCTCTTATTGCATGCCAGGGAGTCCTCTGGGTAGATGCCCAGGAGTGGTATAGCAGGGTCCTCTGGTAGTATCATGCCCAGTTTTCTGAGGAATTTCCAGACTGATTTCCAGAGTGGTTGTATCAACTTGCAACCCCACCAGCAGTGGAGGAGTGTTCCTCTTTCTCCACATCCTCACCAGTACCTGCTGTCTCCTGAGATTTTTATCTTAGTCATTCTGACAGGCGTGAGGTAAAATCTCAGGGTTGTTTTGATTTGCATTTCCCTGATGACTAAGGATGTTGAACATTTCTTTAGGTGCTTCCCAGCCATTTGATATTCCTCAGGTAAAAATTCTTTGTTAAGATCTGTACCCCATGATTTAATAGGGTTATTTGGCTCTCTGGAGTCTACCTTCTTGAGTACTTTGTATATCTTGGATATTAGCCCTCAGTCGGATGTAGGGTTGGTAAAGAACTTTTCCCAATTTGTTGGTTGCTGTTTTGTCCTTTTGAGAGTGTCCTTTGCCTTACAGAAACTTTGTAATTTTATTAGGTCCCATTTGTCAATTCTTGATCTTCCAGCATAAGCTATTGGTGTTCTGTTCAGGAAATTTTCCCCTGTGCCCAGGTGCTCAAGACTCTTCCCCAGTTTCTTTTCTATTAGTTTGAGTGTGTCTGGTTTTATGTGGAGGTCCTTGATCCACTTGGACTTGAGCTTAATTCAGGGAGATAAGAATGGATCGATTTGCATTCTTCTGCATGCTGACCTCCAGTTGAACCAGCACCATTTGTTGAAAAGGCTATCTTTGTTTCCATTGGATGGATTTAGGTCCTTTGTAAAAGATCAAGTGACCATAGGTGTCTTGGTTCATTTCTGGGTCTTCAATTCTATTGCATTGATCTACCTGCCTGTCACTGTACAATACCATGCAGCTTTTAACACTATTGTTCTGTAGTACTGCTTGAGGTCTGGGACACTGATTCCCCTGGGTGTTCTTTGAGAATAGTTTTAGCAGCCCTGGGTTTTTTGTTATTCCAGATGAATTTGAGAATTGCTCTTTCTAATTCTATAAAGAATTGAGATGGGATTTTGATGGGGGTTGCATTGAATCTGTAGATTGCTTTTGGCAAGATGGCCATTTTACTATATTAATCCTGCCAATCCAAGAACAGAATATTTTTCCATCTTCTGAAGTCTTCTTAGATTTCTTTCTTCAAAGACTTGAAGTTCCTGTCATGCAGATCTTTCACTTGTTTGGTTAGCGTCACAACAAGATACCTCATATTGTCTATGACTATTGTGAAGAGTGTCATTTCCCTAATTTCTTTCTCAATCTGTTTATCCTTTGAGTATACGAAGGCAACTGAAGTTGTTTATCACCTGTAGGAGTTCTCTGGTGGAGGTTTTGGGGTCACTTATGTATACTATCATAGCATCTGCAAATAGTGATAATTTGACTTCTTCCTTTCCAATTTGTATCCCTTTGACCTCCTTTTGTTATCTAATTGCTCTATCTAGAATTTCAAGTACTATATTGAATAAATATGGAGAGAGAGGGCAGCATTGTCTAGTCCCTGATTTTAGTGGGATTACTTCAAGTTTTTCTCCATTTAGTTTGATATTGGCTACCGGTTTGCTGTATATTGCTTTTACTATATGTAGTTATGGGCCTTGAATTCCTGTTCTTTCTAAGGCCTTTAACATAAAAGGATACTGAATTTTGTCAAATGTTTTTTCAACATCTAATGAAATGACCATGTGGTTCTTTTCTTTGAGTTTGTTTATGTAGTCGATTACATTGATGGATTTCAGTATATTGAATCATCCCTGCATCCCTGGGAAGAAGCCTCCTTGATCATGGTGAATGATCATTTTTATGTGTTCTTGGATTCAGTTGGCAAGAATTTTATTGAGTATTTTTTCACCAATATTCATATGGTCTAAAGTACTCTTTCTTCGTTAGATCTTTGTGTGGTTTGGAAATCAGCGAAATTGTGGCTTCATAAAATGAGTTGGGTAGTGTTCCTTCTGTTTCTATTTTGTGGAATAGTTTGAAGAGAATTGGTGTTATGTCTACTGTGAAGGTCTGATAGAATTCTGCACTAATACCATCTGGTTCTGTGCTTTTTTTGTTTGGGAGACTGTCAATGACCACTTCTATTTCTTTAGGGGTTATGGGACCATTTGGATGGTCTATCTGATCCTGATTAAACTTTGGTAGTTGGTATTTGTCTAGGAAATTGTCCATTTCATCCTCATTTTCCAGTTGTGTTGAGTATAGGCTTTTGTAGTAGTGTCGGATATTTTTTTTTAATTTCCTCAGTTTCTGTTATTTCTCCCTTTTCATTTCTGATTTTGTTAATTTGGATACTGTCTCTGTGCCCCCTGGTTAGTCTGGCTAGAGATTTATCTATCTTGTTGATTTTCTTAAAGAACCAGCTCCTGATTTTGTTGATTCTTTGTATAGTTATTTTTGTTTCTACTTGGTTGATTTCAGCCCTGAGTTTGATGATTTCCTGCCTCCTACTCCTCTTGGGTGTATTGACTGCTTTTTGTTCTAAACTTCTCAGGTGTGCTGTTAAGCTGCTAGTGTATGCTCTCTCCAGCTTCTTTTTGTAGGCACTCAGAGCTATGAGTTTTCCTCTTAGCACTGCTTTCATTGTGTCCCAGAAATTTGGGTATGTTTTGCCTTCATTTTCATTAAATTCTAAATTGGTTTTGACTTCTTCCTTTATTTCTTCCTTGACCAAGTTATCATTGAGTAGAACATTGTTCAGCTTCCATGTGTATGTGGGCTTTCTGTTGTTTTTGTTGCTAGTGAAGAACACCCTTACTCCATAGTGCTCTGATAGGAGGCATGAGATTAGTTCGATCTTCTTATATCTGTTGAGGTCTGTTTTGTGACCAATTACATGGTCAATTTTGGAGAAGATACCATGAGGTGCTTGGAAGAAGGTATATTCTTTTGATTTAGGATGAAATGCTCTATAGGTATCTATTAAATCCATTTGGTCCAAAACGTCTGTTAATTTCATCCTGTCTCTGTTTCATTCCTGTTTCCCTGATCGGTCTACTGAGGAGAGTGGGGTGTGATGTGAAGCCTTAAGCTTTGGTAAAGTTTCTTTTATGCTTGAGGGTGCCCTCGTATTTGGAGCATAGATGTTCAGAATTGAGAGTTTTTCCTGGTCGATTTTTCCTTCCATGAGCATAAAGTATCCTTCTGTGTCTTTTTTGATGACTTTTGTTTGAAAGTCTATTTTATTCTATATTATTCTATATTAGAATAGCTACTCCAGCTTGTTTCCTGGGACCATTTGCTTGGAAAACTGTTTTCCAGCCTTTTACTCTGAGGTAGTGTTTGTCTTTGACACTGGAATGCATTTCCTGTATGCAGCAAAATGTTGGGTCTTGGTTATGTATCCAGTCTGTTAGTCTATGTCTTTTTATTGGGGAATTGAGTCCATTAATGTTAAGAGATATTAAGGAATAGTGATTGTTGCATACTGCTATTTTTGATATAATGTTTTATGTTTGTGTGGTTATTTTCATTTGGTTTGATGAAAGAAGACTACTTTCTTGCTTTTTTGCATGTGTAGTTTTCCGCCTTTTGTTGGTATTTTCCATTCATTATCCTTTGAAGGGCTAGATTTGTGGAAAGATACTGTGTAAATTTGTTTTTGTCATGAAATACCTTGGTGTCTCTATCTATGGTAATTGAAAGATTTGCTGGATGTTTGTGTTGGCATTTGTGTTCCCTTAGCGTCTGCATGACATCTGCCCAGGCTCCTCTGGCTTTCATAGTCTCTGGTAAGAAGTCTGGTGTAATTCTGATAGGTCTACCTTTATGTTACTTGACCTTTTCCCCTTACTGCTTTTAATATTCTTTCTTTCTTTAGTATATTTGGTGTTTTAGTTATTATGTGATGGGAGCAATTTCTTTTCTGGACAAATCTATTTGGAGTTCTGTAGGCTTCTTGTATGTTCATGGGCATCTCTTTCTTTAGGTTAGGGAAGTTTTCTTCTATAAGTTTGTTGACAACATTTACTGGCCCTTTAATTTGGAAACCTTCACTCTCTTCTATACCTATAACCCTTAGGTTTGGTCTTCTCATTTTTGTCCTGGATTTCCTGCATGTTTTGGGTCAGGAGCTTTTTGCATTTTCTTTGACTGTTGTATGAATGCTTTCTATGGTATCATTTGCATCTGAGATTCTCTCTTATATCTCTTGTATTCTGTCATTGATGCTTGTATCCATGATTCCTGACTTCTTTCCTAGGTTTTCTATGTCCTGAATTGTTTCCCTTTGTGATTTCTTTATTGTTTCAACCTCCATCTTTAAGATCTTGGATGACTTTGTTTAATTCCTTCACTTGTTTTGTTGTGTTTTCCATTAGTTTTTCAAGGGCTTCTTGTGTTCTCCTGTATTTCTTTAAGGGAGTTATTTATATCCTTCTTGAAGCCCTCCATCAGCCTCATGAGCTGGGATTTTAAATCTAAATCTTGCTTTTCTGGTGTGTTAGGGTATCCAAGACTTGCTGTTGTTGCAGAGTTTGGTTCGGATCATGCCATGTTGCCTTGATTTCTGTTAGTAACATTCCTACATTTGCCTTTTGACATCTGGTTATCTCTGGTGTTACTTGGTCCTGCTGTTTCTGGCTGGTGCTTATCCCTCCTGTGTGCCTGCAAGCCTATCTCAGCAATCCTGGGTGACCAGCTTTCCCCTGGTGCAGATTGCTGTGGGGCTGTCTGCCTCGTGGGTGCAGGTTGGGCACTGGCAGACAAAGGCCCAAGTGATCTTACCCTCAGTTGTTCTCTGCATGCCTGGCTTCAGCAACCCACTCAGTCGTAGGAGAGAAGATGTTGGCCTCACCTCTAATTGTGGGAATCAATGCAGAGCAGATATATCCCCTAGCTGTGGTGGTGCTGTCCAGCTCCTGGGAATAGGTGGGACCCTGGTGGGCTGTGTCCTAAGAGGTCTTCTATTCTGGTAATCCCTGCATACCTGTCTGCCCCCTACATAGTCACAAGATCAAAAATGGAGGTGCCTCACCTCTAAACGTGGAACTCCTAACTGCCTCCCTACAGGACAGATGACTCCTGGTTGGGTAGGTGCCCAGCTGGCTGTGGTGCTGCTGAGCTCCTGAGTGCAGGCTTTATTCTTTTTTAATTCTTCATGAGATTCTAAATAAAGTGTTCTTAATGGAGTATTTCCTTCAGTGATTAGCACAGTAAGTTTTTAGGCACATTCATCTTCTTCTCCCTGAGAATATGGCACAGGATGAAAAACATTCTCTGAAAAGGAACACTCCTCCACTGCTGGTGGGGTTGCAAATTGATACAACCACTCTGGAAATCAGTCTGGTGGTTCCTCTGAAAACTGGGCACCTCACTTCCAGAAGATCCTGCTATACCACTCCTAGGCATATACCCAGAAGATTCCCCAGCATGTAATAAGAATACATGTTTCACTATGTTCATAGCAGCCCTATTTATAATTGCCAGAACCTGGAAAGTACCTAGATATCCCTCAACAGGAGAGTGGATGCAAAAAAATGTGGTATATCTACACAATGGAGTACTATTCAGCCATTAGAAACAATGAATTCATGAAACTCTTAGGCAAATGGATGGAGCTGGAGAACATCATACTAAGTGAGGTAACCCAGACTCAAAAGATGAATCATGGTATGCACTCACTAATAAGTGGATATTAGCCTAGAAAACTGGAATACCCAAAACATAATCCACACATCAAATGAGGTACAAGAAGAACGGAGGGGTTGCCCCTTGTTCTGGAAAGACTCAGTGAAGCAGTATAGGGCAAAACCAGAACAGGGAAGTGAGAAGGGGTGGGTGGGAGAACAGGGGGAATGAAGTGGGCTGATGGGACTTTTGGGAATGGGGGTCTAGAAAAGGGGAAATCTTTTGAAATGTAAATAAAAATGTATCAAATACAAAAAAAAGCATTATCTGATTTAAATACCCCACACTTGCCAGGACACACACCTGGACAAATCATTTTGAAATCCTGACCTGAGAGATGTGGTGAAAGTAGATCTATGTCTCGTCCTTCTCTCATACCTCTTAGTGCTTGGACATTTTGTATTGAAAATGTGAACCTAACCATTCCAAGGGATAATCAAGGAGAAAGAATTATTGTACATATGTGGTGTAAAACATCCAGATACATCAGGAAGCGTCTTGAGCAGGTCTAGAAGGTAGTACATGGCCAGTGGACTGAATGGGCCATGAGAAGAGAGAGGAGGTAGAGTGAGAGAAGCAGAGAAGAAGGAGGAGAGAGGACAACTAACAGAAGCAAGAAGACAAAGTGCCAAGAGAATGACCAAGAGAAGGAGAGGAAGAGAAGAATAGAGCATGAGCACATGGTGAACGTATCTGGCTTTATAGGAAAGAGAAGCAAGGGAAAATGAATGAGGCCTATGGACTACAGAGGTTTAGGGTAGGGAATGGGGATGAGAACTCTGTAAGAGGGACTTGCAATGCTGTGAGAGTCTGTCAGCCAGAATCTACTTTGGTTTATCAATAGTCATTTTAGTTAGCCATTTGTCCTGAGTGTCTTTGGGAACAAAGGAGTTTGACATGCTGAAACAGTCTGGAATGCTTGGGTGATAGGAGTGGCGCTCCAGGGGCAAGGCCGTGCAACTTGCTTATACTTTACTAGCACTGAAGTTCCTTCTGCATGTCTATCTGACATAACTTCTCTGCTCCAAGTACTGACATAAAAGTTCAGCCCCGATTCCTAATTGATTCCTTGGATAGCTCATTTAATTTTAACTTCTTGTTTTGCTAAGTTTTGTATTGTTTCTGACAGGAAGATTACTATAAGTTACTTTAGACCCTTGTGGAGATGCTGTCATCATAGACTTACTGTTGAGTTAAAAATCATCAATCTTTTGGTAATACTAGATCTCCCTTTAAGTGAGGGAGAGTGTCTCACCAAAGTTTCAGCAGAGACGAATTTCTGGTGGTGACTGTCTTCATCATGGGGTCACCCAGAGCTGAGGTGAATAACCAGAGCACAGAACCAGTAAAAACTAAAGATAACAGAAAGCAGTCCTTGGAGAATCCATGCTTCTGCTCGCTGTATCTTATTTTCTTCCCGAATACTTCTTTTAATTGTATTAAAGTCTGTATGAAGAATTTATTTCAATATCTTTGCTGAAAAGGAAATACAGAGGGGAGGGATAAAAGGAATAAGAAAGGAAACAGGAAGGAAGGGAGGAAGAAAGGAAGGAAGGAACAATATACAGAGGGAAAACAGTTCAAGGCCTAGATTAGGTGGGCAAAAGGGACACACACATGGCTCAGGAAGTGGGAACTGTCTCATGTGAACACTGTTCCTCCTGTAAGCTACTACTGAGTCTCTCTTTTTACTGATACCACCTCACTGTCTTATATCCTTTCTTCATTTAGCATGCATCAACCTTTGCAAAGGATAAATGCTATAGCTCTGTATGTATGCATCATGCTGTCTGCGTGGAATTGTTTGTTGCTAGACATTTGGAATGATTTAATCTTTCAGCTGTTTTGGAAAGTTCTGCTATGGAAGTGACTAAGGAAGTATCAATTCAAGACCCCAATTTTAATTACTTTTTTTAAAATTTGTTTTTTTTTTTTTTTGAGACAGGGTTTCTCTGTGTAGCCCTGGCTGTCCTGGAACTTACTCTGTAGACCAGGCTGGCCTCAAACTCAAATCCGCCTGCCTCTGCCTCCCAAAGTGCTGGGATTACAGGCATGCACCACCATTGCCTGGCTTTTTAATTACTTTTTAATTATGCTAAGAAGTGGAATTGGTGGATGAAACAACAATTTCTCTTTCACATGAAAACATATTTTATATACATAGGACACATACACTATAAGAGCATCTCCAGAAAGGTATTTATAATAGCAAAAAATTAATAAAGCATAAGAAATGTCTTAGATTACAAAAAAGAAATGTCTTAGAAGATTCATTTCTTATAGGAATGAAATTATTAAAATATATTCTATACATCAAGGAGGAATATACATTTATTCCATAGAAGAAACCAAACAACAGGAGAATGACCATAGCAATATAAGTATAGAGTGTAAATTGGTAATATTGCACCAACTGTAAGAACAGTCATTATTCCATGGCAATATTTACTATAAAACTATAATCCTTTATTTGTGTGGGTTTTTCTAACTAGCATACATATATTAGGTTTCATTCTGACATTTTCAAACAAATTTATTTTTGACTCTCCTCTTGCAAATTTCTTCAGCAGTCCCTTCAACACCTTTTTGCACCTCTGTGTATCCTGTATAATACTATTCACTTCATTGACACATATGCTCTGTTTATTACTCTCCCTTTGATTCCTCAACATGTCTTTTGTCTCTATCTTTTGGCCTCCTTTTAGCCCATAACTTTTTTGTCTCCACCTACATTCATATGACCATGTCCCTATTTAACAAACAACATATGACCTTGGTTTTTTCTGAGCCTGTTACCTTGCTGAATTGTTTGCAAGTGATCTAGTTCCTGAAAGTAAAGATACCATACATCCATTATCTGCTGATGAACATCTAGGAGAGGCATCACTTATTTGTTATTGTGTATAAGGCAGCAGCTTACATGGATGTGCAAGCATCTCAGTGGTAGGACATAGAGTCCTTTGGGTGCACGCCCAGAAATTATATGGCTGCATTATATGGTAATTCTATATTTATTTCTTGAGAAATCTTTGTTTTATTTCTATAAGGAATGTAGCACTTTGTCATCCCACCAGTATAGAATGAGGATTACTTTTCCCCACACCATTGTCAGCATTTGTTCTCATCTATTCTCTTGATGATAATCATTCTAAGGTGTGCTATGTATTCTCAAAGTGTTTGTAATTTGCATTTCCTGGAAAGGTATTTATGTTGAACACTTCTCAAATGCTTTTACTGTACTTCTGGGTTTCTTTTTAGTGGAATCTCTGCCCATTTCATCAACTATTTTGATGACTGGAATTTCATTAATTGACTGTTTACTGTTTAATCTTTATTTTCCCCTATCAATTCTAAGTATTAAGCTCCTGATTAAAGTGCAAAAATCAATGTTTTCCTCCTACTCTGCAGGTTATATTTTCATTCCACACTTACTGTCCCATAAAATGCAGAAAGCTTTTAATTTTACAAAGTTCTACTAGTTAATTCTTGGTGCATTCCCTATTCTCCTGAGTGCAGTTGCCTCAACCTGTATCTTGTTTTGCTAATATTTTCCTCTCAGAGTTTTAGTATTTCATCTTTTGAAAAATGTAATTCTTAAAAAAATTATTAATTTTTGTGCAATGTGAGGGAATATAAACATAATACTGTTTTCTGCAAGTGATTATCCATTTTACAAAAAGTTTTTCAGGATCAGAAGTTCTGACCACCAAATCCAACTAAACATTCAAGTAAACATGATCGTGTGTTCTCAAATTGTCCTGAGAACTGCTGAAGTTCAACAGAGCAAATGACAGGGAAACTCAGACCCCTAATGGATCTATTTTACTAAAAACTTGTCCTTTCTTGGCTTTCGTTGGATTCTTTCATATCTGCTTATGTTTGTATCATTATAATTGGAACTGGGTTATAATTTACCCATTATTTTTAAAGAAAATCAATACTAACTTGAATAGTTGCTAGGCATGTGGCAAAATAAGGACGCCTGGGCTTTAACCCCTGTTTTATTCATTTGAATTTGCTTTGATTAATATCTGTTTATACAGTATGTGATGATCTCTCATCACAACTTTGATTTACATCCACTCATAGTGTTACCTTAATTTGTGATGTTGAGCCTGACTTTGCATACATTTTGGAAAATGTAAATTTTCCAAAATATAAATATAAATTTATAGAAAATTTTTCCAAGTGTAGAATTCATCTTTCTTATCTTTTGTTTTAGTTTTCTTCTTCTTATTTTTTAAATTTTCTATATTCTTTGTTTACATTCTAAATAATTTCCCCATTCCTGGTTCCCCCCTCCCCATAAGTCCCATAAGCCCTCTTCCCTCCTCCCATTCCCCAATCACCCCCTCCCATTTCTCTGTCCTGGTACTCCCCTACAATGCTGGATCAAGTCTTTCCAGGATCAGGGCCCTCTACTTCCTTCTTCTTGGGAATCATTTGATATGTTAATTGTGTCTTGAGTATTCAGAGCTTCTGGGCAAATTAATATCCACCTCTCAGTGACTGCATTTCATGTGTATTCTTTTGTGATTGGGTTACATCACTTAGTTTTCTTCAAATACAGTTTCAAATATTTTTGTTGGGTAGAGGGATAAACCAGTGTTTATGAGTGCATATTACTATAACCTTGGATTTGAGTTCAGTTCTTACTTTCAATCAATGACTCATAACCATCTTCAAATCCAGATACAGTAGATTGCAATATTCTGGGGCCTACTAGCTCTCACACTCACATGCAACCAACCCCAGCACACACACATAATTTAAATCAAAATAAATATTAAAATGAAATATGTTTTATAAATTCTGAGGATTTAATACCTCTTTCTAAGTCCAACTTTCAAATATTTTCTGTTGGGTTTTTTTTTTTTTTTGGTGAAATTTGAGTTCTGTTTTTTCTAAATTTATGAAATAATAGCATGTCTTAAAAAATTCTTTCTTTGAAAATAGACGCCAAATCATTGTGTTTGGTCAAAAGAAATGAAAATGTTAATCATTTGGGAGGCACATTATTAGAGACAGGGTTTTGCTTTATAATTCATTTGCTGTCCTGGAAATAACTCTATAGGCTAGCCTCAAATTTATATGTTTGTCTGCCTCTACCTCTTGATTGCTATGCTAAAAGTCATTCAACAACTTGGGCAGTGAAGACATTTTTTCTTCATTAAATATATCCCAAACTATCCATTTAATAATAAAGAATATTTACTTTGATAAGGAGTAAAGCTTTAAATATTATTCAGTGGGAAAGCTATATAAATACAATGAGGTAATAAATGTATTATTTTAGCTAACATCATACAATAATGCAATCTTTAATGTATTTCTAGGATCTCATATCAATAATAAATTTATTTTCTTCTTTATTAGAATGAAAATTGCATTTGAAAATAAGACAAATCTGTGACCTACAGATTGGGAAAAATCTTCACTAACCCCACATCCAATAGAGGGTTAATTTCCAAAATATATAAAGAACTCTAGAAACTAATCACCAAAACACCTAACAACCCAATCAAAAATTGGGAATTGAGCTAAACCAAGATTTCACAACTGAAGAATCTCAAATGGCTAGAAGCACCTAAAGAAATGTTCAAAGTCCTTAGTGATCAGAGAAATGCAAATCAGAATGACTCTAAGATTCCACCTTACACCAATCAGAATGGCTAAGATCAAAACCACAGGTGACAATGCATGTTGGAGAGGATGTAGAGAAAGAGGAGCCACTGCTGGTGAGATTGCAAACTGGTACAACCACTCTGGAAATCAATCTGGAGGTCCCTCAGAAAATTGGAAATAGATCTACTCAGCAATACCACTCTTGGGAATATACCAAAAAGATGCCCCACCATGCCACAGGGGCACATGCTCCACTATGTTCAAAGTGGCATTATTTGTGATAGCCAGAAGCTGGAAACAACCCAGATGTCCCACGACAGAAGAATGGATACAGAAAATGTGGTTCATTTACAAAATTAAATATTACTCAGCTATTAAGAATGAGGACATCTTGAATTTTGCAGGCAAATAGATGAAACTAGAAAATATCATGCTGAGTGAGGTAACTCAGACCCAAAATGACAAGCATGGTATGTTATCACTAATAAGTGGATGTTAAAAAGTAGAGAGTTCCTGAGATATAGTCCATATTACTCATAAAGTACTCACTTCAAGCTGAAGTTCCCAGGTGAGAACACCTCAGTCCTACTTGGGAGGGCGAATAAACCAATCACAAATGGGGATGGAGGGAGGGATCTGGAAAGGATCTGGAAGGAAAGTAGATATGGGGGCGGAGGAAGCGAGTGGAGGGAGAGGGGAACATGATCTGGTATTGTGTGAGAGAAAAGGACTGAAGCCCTGAGGGACAGCAGAAAGAGTGGAAACAGGCAGGCAATCTCGGGAGATAGGAGGTTGGGGGGACGCTCCAGAATGTACCAAGGACCAGGGAGGTGAGAAACTCTCAGGACTCAAAAGGAGGGACCTTAGATGAAATGACTGACAGTAGGGAGAGGGAACCTCAAGGGGTGGTCCCAAGACACAATTACTGAGGCTATGGAGCACTCACAAAAAGGGACCAAGCATGACAGCACTCCAGAAGACTCTACAAGCAGATGAAAGATCCAGATGCAGATATGTTCACTCAACCAATGGACAGAAGCAGCTGACCCTCATTGTTGGATTAGGAAAGGCTGAAAGAAGCAAGCTGAGGAGAAGGGCAATTCTTTAGGAGGACCAGCAGTCTCATTTAATCAGGACCCCTGAGATCTCTCAAACACTGGACCACCAAACAGGCAACATACATCTGGTGCTGATATGAGGCCCCAACACACATACAGTAGAGGACTGCTGGTCTGTATTCATTCAGAGGTGATGCACCTAACCCTCAAGAGACTGGGGGCCCCAGGGAGTTTAGAGGCCAGGTGGGGTGAGGGGCGGAGACATCCATGTGGAGACAGGAGCGTGGGGAGGAGGTACAGGTGGATGGGGTGGGGGGAATAAAATATGGAGTGTAAAAAATTAATTAATAAAAACAAAATGTAACTAAAAAATAAAATAAAAAATAAATGGGAATTAAAAAAAAGAAAAGATTGCACTGGGAATTTTCCTCTTCTCCCAGATTATGGTGAGAACGCTTAGCAATTCCTCAATATTATTTTGTCATTTTGCAATTCACTGGAAAACATTTAATGCCCAAGGACCTGATGATAGAGCACTTGACTCTTGTCAATTGCCTGTTTATCATCTCATGACACTCCACAGACACTGTTAGATTATGAATTAAAAGATTTCCTGATTTTTTGGATGTAAATTGATAATGCATATTTACCAAATAACCAGGGGGATGTCCCTTTATACAATGTGTCTATTGAGTTGCTCTAAGCAATCACAATCAGCCCCAGCAACTCCAGAAGAATGATGCTTAAACACAGAGCTCCAAGTACCTCAGTCCCTCCTGCTCACTTAGCTGGAATGTGCATTTATTTCTAAACATCTTGACTCCTACAAAAGTGTCAGGTCCATGTTACAACAAAAATACAACTCACAGGATGAGTTATGGTTACTCTTTATGGTTTGCTTCAGGTAATTTTGAAACTGCACTGTATGTGCTCTTCTTGTGCTTCTGTGATGGACTGTGTCTGGGTCTCCTGATCTGTTCAAGTGTCTCCATGGTGAGTATGCTCTACAGGCCTAAGAAACAAGTCATTCTTGTTCACAATGCTCAAGATTTTTTAAAAGTCTCTCTTGAAAACATGAAAACTATCCTCATCCTGGTGTTCACTTTTGTCCTTTCTTACTCATTCTGCTCCGTTGTGGCTGCCGTTACAACCTACTCTAAATATCCGATGCTACAGGGAATAAGTGTATTTACACTTCTAGAAATAAACTTTCCTATATTTTGCCCTTTAGTTCTCATCAGCAATGTAAAGGCTAGTTCCAGCCTCTTTCTACCCTGCTTTCATAATAATTAGCTTTCTCAAAGAAAAACATGAGAATTCATTGTCTGTCTTTTTTGTACACTGGCATAAGATTTTGTATGTTGTGCAATGTTAGCACAGCATTTTGAAAATATAAATCTTTCTATAACTGATGTCTTTATTATGTAGACTAGTTGTTTTATCATGGTAATTCCACGAAGTTTTACTATCAAATGTTGAACAATTTTTGAACATATCTACAGGATTATTATATTATACAAAATGGTATGTGTTAATTGTCAAAGTAAGGTGAACATGAAAAATTAAATACTGTGGGGCAACTAGATATTATCTTATGGCTCAGGAAAGATATATGCTTGCTTTGTTTTGTTTTGATATGTGCTGTGTGTGTGTCTCTGTGTGTGTGTTGTGCGTGTGTGTGTGTCTTCTTGTGTACAACATCATTTTTATTTTTTTATAAATGGTTATTTTTCTTGCATGCATGTTTGTTTACAACATGTGAAAAATAACTGAAGAGTTAATATCCAGGCATTGTACCATTTAAGATATTAGTAAGCAATAGATTTGCACCGCCATTGATGTGGAAATAACACTTGGGCAGTCAGTGCTCTTAAGTACCAAGAATTCTCTCCATTTCCAAAACATTTTGATAAAATTGTAAAACTTTAAATGTTTAAAACGTTGTGTATGTCAGTGTGCATAATATATGTATATACTCAGCATGCACGCCTACTTCCCACAGAGGCAAGAAGAGTGTGTTGGATCCTTTGGAAATGTAGCTACAGTAAGTGGTGAACCACAGTGAATTTGCTGGGAACTATACTCAGTTCTTTTGCAAGATCATCACATGCTTTTAAAAGGCGATCCAGCTCTCTAGCTCCAAGGCATTGTCTGTTACTTCTCATTTATGGGTGTAGGGTTATTTATTAATCCTCTACACCAGTAGTGGCATGATTCAAATTGGCTCTTCTGCCGTCAATTGAACCTCACTGGAATATCTTCATAGTCATAAGGACAATGAAGGCTAACAATCCCAAGTACATATTGTCAGTTTGACATTCCTACATATGATTTTTAACTATAAAATCAATCTTTTAATAAAAGTCTATATTTTTGGGTCAAAATGGCACAATAATGCCAACTTTAAAATGCATAATTAATCATAGGAAGATAAATTCATATATACCACAATTTGTGGAAGAATTCCCATAAAGAAACAACAAGGATACATATGTACATACAAACACACACACATACATACATACATACATACATACATACATACATACATACTCATATATATTTCTGTTTATGGAAACCCCCAAACATTTATGATCATGATACATTTTAACCATTCCAGGAAACTGAATTTCATTATATCATCAGGGAAATGGATAAGGATGGACCAGGGGTGGGGCTGTGGGGAAGGATAACTAACACTAAAAGTCCATGAAAATGCCATAGGCCTGTGAATGCACGAGTGTTTCTTTTGGGTTATGCTACACGGAATATTATGTTCATCTTAGGAGCCAGAACTTGCCACCTAATAAGCAATGTGTAAGACGTCTCCCTTGAGTTTTTGGAGACACCCCAAATAATACAGACTATTGCCTGTGCTCTTAGTTACCAACCAGAAATTTATGGTAAGCTCCTCTTGCTGAAGACAACACATGCTTTGAACATGAGATATGACAAATCAAATTCATATTAGCCAGATGTTTCATCCTTGCTGGGTTTATTCCATACCACATGAGATGCATTCAAGATTTTGGAAGAAGGAATTCCTTAATAGTATTAGTCAGCTACGAATACTGTGACCTACAATATTAGCTGTCCTAGTAAATAAAATACTCTTATTGTCACATTGGTAGCACAAGTATTATTGCATAAGCAGTCACTTTCTGTTTGGATATGGTGCTTGTTTTATTGTAACAGTTTTCAACTAGTGACTTGTAACTGTTGGAAAACACTTATTTCCAATGGTCTTAGGACCTGAGTCACTGCTCCATAGAAAAATTAGAATTGTGGCAATAAAAATAAGTTTATGAGTGCAGCTTACTAAGATATGAAATATAGCTTCACAAATATTTGTGGCCCAAAGATTGAGAATCACTGTTCTACACAACACCTAGTGTTACAAATTCAGGCAGGAATTCATGGTTGGGGACCTCCCAAGCATCATAAATGGCACTATTTTCACAAATGGACATAGTTTCACATTACTCCAAATTTTTATAAC
Organism: Apodemus sylvaticus; assembly: GCF_947179515.1. Taxonomy (NCBI): domain Eukaryota; kingdom Metazoa; phylum Chordata; class Mammalia; order Rodentia; family Muridae; genus Apodemus; species Apodemus sylvaticus. The sequence goes on from NC_067490.1 coordinate 55,165,841, forward strand.
TACAGCTCAATTAGTGCAACACTCAGAACTCATAAGAGAAATTTCAGTGTGCTGTCAAGGTGGTTATCACACTGACCAAATTGCAGAGAATGAGTCACTCTGTAATGTCCAGTCATACATGGTATCTCTATATCATGCCTCTCCCTAAAGGCTCAGTAACATCATGGCAAACACAGTGGAAATTTTCAGGGAGCAAGATGTGAGAGAGGATCAGACAAAAACTATATCTACTGGATATGTCAGGACTGCTGCACTCATAAACTCACAACATTTGTGGTTGTCTACATAAAACAAACACACAACAGTGGACCAGTCAACTTTCTATTATGAGGGAGGGATTTCCTGACACTCCAGCCTTAACTGAGGAGCCATTGACAGCTCATGGCTTCTGGGAATAGAGAGGAAGTGTTTCATAAATGTTTGAACCTAGGAGATGTGCCAAGCACCAAATAACCTTACACATCTTTGAATATACATATACCAGAACTTGTGATGGGCAATAGAAAATACAGTGTATGAAGTTTGGAGAAGTTATGAATGTAGAGATAGATCTATAGAAGGTAGGAAGACTGCCAAATGGGTGAATACAATCTAAGTGCATTGCATCCATGTGTGACATTAAAAAAATTCAGGATCATTTTAAAGTACTCCAATAACCATAATTTGTTCTTTTTTTAATTAGATATATTCTTTATTTACAGTTCAAATGTTGACCCCTTTCCTGGTTCCCCCTTCCCCTGAAAATCCCATAAGCCATCTCCTCTTCACCAATAAACCCTCCCCTGCTTCCCTGTCCTGGTATTCTTATACATGATGGCATAAAGTCATTCCTTAACCAAAAGCCTCTCCTGCCATTGGTGTCTAACAAGACCATCCTCTGCTGCTGATGTGTCAGGAGCCATGGGTAACTCCGTGTGTACTCTTTGGTTGATGGTTTTGTCCCTGGGAGCTCAGGAATTACTGAGTGATGCATATCATTGTTCCTCCTATGGTGCTGCAAACCCCTTCAGCTCCTTGAGTCCTTTCTCTAGCTCCCCCATTGCAGACCTTGTGCTCAGTTCAATGGCTGGCAGGGAGTGTTCCACTCTGTATTTGTCATGCACTAGGAGAGCCTCCCAGGTGGTAGCTATATCCAGCTCCTGTAAGCTAGCACTTGTGGGCATCCACAATAGTGTCTGGGTTTTGTAACAATATATAGGATGGAACTGTGGGTGGGATAGTATTTCGGTGGTCTTTACCTCAGACTCTGCTCCATATTTTGTCTCTGTATCTTCTTCTGTGGGTGTTTTCCCCCTTGCTACAATGAACCCTATTAGCCATACTTTGTTCTTCCTCCTTTTGGGGCATCATTTAATATGTGAAACATGCCTTGGGTATTCCAAGCTTCTGGGCTAATACCCACTTATCAGTGAGTGCATACCATGAGTGTTCATTGCTGATTGGATTACCTCACTCATGGTTAATATTTTCCACTTCCATTCATTTGACTAAGAATTTTATGAATTGTTTTTTAATGGCCGAATAGTACTTCATTGTGTGTGTGTGTGTGTGTGTGTGTGTGTGTGTGTACCACATTTTCTGTATCCATTCCTCAGTTGAGGGACATCTGGGATCTTTCCATCTTCTGGCTTTTATAAATAGGGCTGCAGTGATCATAGTGGAGCATGTGTCCTTATTACTTGCTGGGGAATCCTCTGGGTATATGCCCAGGAGAGGCATAGAAGGGTCGTCTGATAATATTATGCCCAGTTTTCTGAGGAACTGCAAAACTGATTTCCAGAGTGGTTGTATCAGCTTGCAATCCCACCAGCAGTGGAGGAGTGTTCCTCTTTCTCCACATCCTCTCCAGCACCTACTGTCTCCTGAGTTTTTTTATCTTAGTCATTCTGACAGGTGTGAGGTAAAATCTCAGGGATGTTTTGATTTGCATTTCCCTGATGACTAAGGATGTTGAACATTTCTTTACATGCTTCTCAGCCAATTGATATTGCTCAGGTGAAAATTCTTTGTTTAGTTCTGTACACCACTTTTTAATATGGCTATTTGGGTCTCTGGAGTCTAACTTCTTGAGTCCTTTGTATATATTGGATATTGGCCCTCTGTGGGATGTAGGGTTGGTAAAAATCTTTTCCAATTTTGTTGGTTGCTGTTTTGTCCTATTGACAGTGTCCTTTGTCTTACAGAAACTTTGTAATTTTCTGAGGTCCCATTTTACAATTCTTGATCTTAAGGCATAAGATGTTTTGTTCAGGGAATTTTCCCCTGTGCCCATGTGTTCAAGACTCTCCCGCAGTTTCTTTTCTATGAGTTTCAGTGTGTCTAGTTGTATGTGGAGGTCCTTGATCCACTTGGACTTCAGCTTAGTACACGGAGATAAGAATGGATCAATTTTTGATTTGCATTTCCCTAATGACTAATGATGTTGAGAACTTCTTAAGGTGCCTCTCAGCCAACCGAATTTCTTCAGGTGAGAATTCTTTGTTTAGATCTGTACCCCATTTTTAATAGGGTTATTTGGTTCTCTGGGGTCCAACTTCTTGAGTTCTTTGAATATATTGGATATTAGCCCTCTATCAGATGGAGGGTTGGTGAATATCTTTTCCCAATTTGTTGGTTGCTGATTTATCCTTTATACAGTGTCCTTTGCCTTACAGAAACTTTGTAATTTTTTTAATATTTTTATTTTCTATATTCTTTGTTTACATTCCAAATGATTTCCCCTTTCCCGGATCCCCCCTCCCCATATGTCCCATAAACCTTCTTCTCTCCATCCCTTCTCCAATCACCTCCCTCCTTTTTCTCTGTCCTTATATTCCCTTCCCATGCTAGATCAATCCTTTCCAGGATCAGGACCCTCTCCATACTTCTTCATGGGAGTCATTTGTTATGCAATTTGTGCCTTGGGTATTCAGGGCTTCTGGGCTAATTAATATCCACTTATCAGAGATTGCATTCCATGTGTATTCTTTTGTGATTGGGTTACCTCACTTAGGATGATATTTTCCAGATCAAACCATTTGCCCAAAAATTTTGGGAATTCATTGTTTCTAATTGCTGAGTAGTATTCCATTGTGTAAATATTCCACATTTTCTGTATCCATTCCTCCTTTGAGGGGCATCTGGGTTCTTTCCAGCTTCTGGCTCTTATAAATAAGGCTGCTATGAATATAATGGAGCATGTGTCTTTATTGCATGCCGGGGAATCCTTTGGGTATATGCCCAGGAGAGGTATAGCAGGGTCCTCTGGAAGTCTCATGTCCAGTTTTCTGAGGAACCTCCAGACTGATTTCCACAGTGGTTGTACCATCTTACAGCCCCACCAGCAGTGGAGGAATGTTCCTCTTTCTCCGCATCCTGGCCAACCTGCTGTCTCCTGAGTTTTTGACCTTAGCCATTCTGACTGGTGTAAGGTGAAATCTCAGGGTTGTTTTGATCTGCATTTCCCTAATGACTAATGAGGTTGAGCACTTCTTCAGGTGCCTCTCAGCCATCCGAATTTCTTCAGGTGAAAATTCTTTGTTTAGTTCTGTACACCACTTTTTAATATGGCTATTTGGGTCTCTGGAGTCTAACTTCTTGAGTCCTTTGTATATATTGGATATTGGCCCTCTGTGGGATGTAGGGTTGGTAAAAATCTTTTCCAATTTTGTTGGTTGCTGTTTTGTCCTATTGACAGTGTCCTTTGTCTTACAGAAACTTTGTAATTTTATGAGGTCCCATTTGTCAATTCTTGATCTTAGAGCATAAGCTATTGCGGATCTGTTCAGGAACTTTCCCCCCGTGCCCATGTCCTCTAGTGTCTTCCCCAGTTTCTTTTCTATTAGTTTCAGTGTGTCTGGTTTTACATGGAGGTCCTTGATCCACTTGGAGTGAAGTTTAATACATGGAGATAAGAATGGATCAATTCGCATTCTTCTGCATGCTGACCTCCAATTGAACCAGCATCATTTGTTGAAAAGGCTATCTTTTTTCCACTGCATGTTTTTGGCTCCTTTGTCGAAGATCAAGTGACCAGAGGTGTGTGGGTTCATTTCTGGATCTTCAATTCTATTCCATTGGTCCACTTGTCTGTCACTGCGCCAATACCATGTAATTTTTAATACTATTGCTCTGTAGTATTCCTTGAAGTCAGGGAAACGGATTCCCCCAAAATTTCTTTTGTTGTTGAGAAGAGTTTTAGCTATCCTGGGTTTTTTGTTATTCCAGATGAATTTGAGAATTGCTTTATCTATCTCTGTGAAGAAATGAGTTGGGATTTTGATGGGGATTGCATTGAATCTGTATATTGCTTTTGGCAAGATGGCCATTTTAACTATATTAATCCTGCCGATCCATGAGCATGGCAGATTTTTCCATTTTCTGAGGTCTTCTTCAATCTCCTTCTTCAGAGACCTGAAGCTCTTGTCATATAGATATTTCACTTGTTTGGTTAGAGTCATACCAAGATACTTTATATTGTTTGTTGCTATTGTGAAGGGTGTCATTTCCCTAACTTCTTTATCAGCCTGCTCATCCTTTGAGTATAGGAAGGCAACTGATTTGCTTGAGTTGTTTTTATAACCAGCCACCTTGCTGAAGTTGTTTATCAGCTGTAGGAGTTTTCTGGTGGAGGTTTTCGGGTCACTTAAGTAGACTATCATGTCATCGGCAAATAGTGATAATTTGACTTCTTCCTTTCCAATTTGTATCCCCTTGACCTCCTTATGTTGTCTAATTGCTCTAGCTAGAACTTCAAGTACAATATTGAAAAGATATGGAGAGAGAGGACAGCCTTGTCTAGTCCCTGATTTTAGTGGGATTGCTTCAAGTTTCTCTCCATTTAGTTTGATGTTGGCTACCGGTTTGCTGTATATTGCTTTAATGATGTTTAGGTATGGGCCTTGAATTCCTGTTCTTTCCAAGACTTTTAGCATGAAAGGATGCTGAATTTTGTCAAATACTTTTTCTGCATCTAATGAGATGATCATATGTTTTTTTTTTCTTTGAGTTTGTTTATGTAGTGGATAGCATTGATGGATTTCCTTATATTGAACCATCCCTGCATCCCTGGGATGAAGTCTACTTGATCATGGTGGATGATCGTTTTAATTTGTTCTTGGATTCAGTTGGCAAGAATTTTATTAAGTATTTTTGCATCAATATTCATAAGAGAAATTGGCCTGAAGTTCTCTTTCTTTGTTGGATCTTTGTGTGGTTTTCGTATCAGCGTAATTGTGGCTTCATAGAACGAGTTGTGTAGAGTTCCTTCTGTTTCTATTTTGTGGAATAGTTTGAAGAGTATTGGTGTTAGGTCTTCTGTGAAGGTCTGATAGAATTCCTCACTGAAGCCATCTGGTCCCATGCTTTTTTTGGTTGGGAGATTTTCTATGACCCTTTTTATTTCTTCAGGTGTCTTGGGACTGTTTCGTTGATCTATTTGATCCTGATTTAGTTTTAGTGTGGGATATCTGTCTAGGAAATTCTCCATTTCCTCCAGATTCTCCAGTTGTGTTGAGTATAGGCTTTTGTAGTAGGATCTAATGATTTTTTGAATTTCCTCAGTTTCTGTTGTTATATCTCCCTTTTCATTTCTAAGTTTGTTAATCTGGATACTGTCTCTGTGTCCTTTGATTAGTTTGACTAAGGGTTTATCCATCTTGTTGATTTTCTTAAAGAACCAGCTCCTGGTTTTGTTGATTCTTTGTATGGTTCTCTTTGTTTCTACTTGATTGATTTTGGCCCTGAGTTTGATGATTTCCTTTCTTCTACTCCTCGTGGGTGAAATAGCTTCTTTTTGTTCCAGGGCTTTCAGGTGTGTCATTAAGCTGTTAGTGTATGCTCTCTCCATTTTCTTTTTGGAGGCACTCAGGGCTATGAATTTTCCTCTTAGCACTGCTTTCATTGTGTCCCATAGATTTGGGTATGTTGTGTCTTCATTTTCAAAAATATGGAATGCTTCATGAATTTGCGTGTCATCCTTGCGCAAGGACCATGCTAATCTTCTCTGTATTGTTCCAATTTTAGTATATATGTGCTGCCGATGCGAGAACCAAGATGGCCATTTTAACTATATTAATCCTGCCAGTCCATGAGCATGGAAGATTTTTCCATTTTCAGAGGTCTTCTTCAATTTCCTTCTTCAGAGATCTGAAGTTCTTGTTATATAGGTCTTTCACTTGTTTGGTTAGAGTCACCCTAAGTTACTTTATGCTGTTTGTGGCCATTTTGAAGGGTGTCATTTCCCTAATTTCTTTCTCAGTGTGCTTATCCTTTGAGTATAGACAAGCTACTGATTTGCTTGAGTTGATTTTGTAACCAGCCATTTGCTGAAGTTGTTTATCAGTTGTAGTTCTCTGGTAGAGATTTTTGGTCACTTAAGTATATTATCATATCATCTGCAAATAGTGATAGTTTGACTTCTTCCTTTCCAATTTGTATCCTTTTGACCGCCTTATGTTGTCTAATTGCTCTAGTTAGAACTTCAAGAACTATATTGAAAAGATATGGAGAGAGGGGGCAGCCCTGTCTAGTCCCTGATTTTAGTGGGATTGCTTCAAGTCTCTCTCCAGTTAGCTTGATGGCTACCAGTTTGGTGTATATTGCTTTTACTATGTTTAGATATGGGCCTTGAATTCCTGGCCTTTCCAAGACTTTTAGCATGAAAGGATGCTGAACTTTGTCAAATGCTTTTTCAGCATCTAATGAAATGATCACGTGGGGTTTTTTGAGTTTGTTTATATAGTGGATTGCATTGATGGATTTCCTTATATTGAACCATCCCTGCATCCCTGGGATGAAGACTACTTGATCATGATGGATGATTATTTTGATGTGTTCTTGGATTCGGTGGGCAAGAATTTTATTGTTTATTTTTGCATCAATATTCATAAGGGAAACTGGCCTGATATTCTCTTTCTTAGTTGGATCTTTGTGTGGTTTTGGTATCAGCGTAATTGTGGCTTCGTAGAGTTAGGTAGTGTTCCTTCTCTTTCTATTTGGTGGAATAGTTTGAAGAGTATTGATGTTAAGTCTTCTTTGAAGGTCTGATAGAATTCTGCACATAACCATCTGGTCCTGTGCTTTTTTGGTCGGAAGGCTTTCTATGACCCCTTCTATTTCTTTAGGGGTTATGGGTCTGTTTAGATGATCTATTTGATCCTGATTTAATTTTGGTTTTTGGCATCTGTCTAAGAAATTGTCCATTTCCTCCAGATTCTCCAGTTGTGTTGAGTACAGGCTTTTGTAGTAGGATCTGATGATTTTTTTGAATTTCCTCAGTTTCTGTTGTTATATCTCCCTTTTCATTTCTAATTTTGTAAATTTGGATACTGTCTCTGTGCCCTTTGGTTAGTTTGGCTAAGGATTTATCTATCTTGTTGATTTTTTTCAAGGAACCAGCTCCTGGTTTTGATGATTCTTTATAAGGTTCATGCAGTTTTTTTTTTTTTTCTCTGCACTTTGACTATTATGAGTCTTCAAGTCAGGTACCATTTGCTGCAAGTAGAAGCTTATCTGAAGAGGACTGAGAGATACAGCAACCTATGGATATCACATGCTATAAGGAGTCAGTTTAATATTGTGTTGGTTTAGTAGAGTAATAGTAATAGGTTTTTTTCTTATATCCTTAATGGTGCCAAGAATGAGTTTAAGCATGCAATCCAATCTAAATGTGGTTGGTTGTTCACATTATGTTTATGCCACTATTACACAAGTAGGCATGTACTGCCAGAGCTGTCATTGCTACAGTGTACAGGGTCACTGCTGGGCATGTTTGATGATTACTTTGCCCCTCCAGTAGTATAAATAGAACACATCTATACTGTGAAAGTTATCCATTACAGACGAAGCTTCCACATTTGCACCAGCTTTTTTCTTCTCTGTCATGTTCTAGAGGGTTATAAAGAACAAAGGCAATACCAATTCCTTTAAAAAAAAAAAAAACTAGGTCTGTTTTTATTTCTGAATCTACAAAGGGCTATATTGGTAGTGATTGTGATTTTAAATGTTCTGTTTTGTTCTGTTGTTTTGAGTAGCTTGGGCCTCATAAGGTAACCTAGAGTAGCCTCAAGCTCACTATTTTTTTTTTTTTAGATTTGCCTCAGATTCAGAGCAACCCTCCTGTCTCACCCTGCAGAGTGGCTTAATTATTGTTCTGCAGCACTATAAGAATCAGTCTTAAATTTTTAACAAATTCCTCTCTAAATGATACCTTATATAGAGTTCTGCTATTTGGGAAATCATGGAAACAATCTCAATAACCCATCCAATTCATATGCTCCAACTATTTAGATACAAACAAAGGCTTCATTTTCTCCACAGAAACATAAATTAGTATAAAGGAAAAGTGGGAGAAGGAAAAATCATGAGAACTACTTAAATTTTAAAAATCATAGTAGGACATCTCTCAATTTTATACTGAATAAAATTGTTTATTGCCATTGATTTCAGTGTTCTCTATCCTTGTTTAAATTCTTATTTTCTTTATTTCAGAGGACAAAATAGATTTGTCTTCTCTAGGTTATGATTTTTTTTCTCATAGATATATAAAACTGAAATTCTAAGCATGTCTTACTCATGTAAGTTAGAAAAATATTGACCCCATACTGGATAATGTTGTAGGACCTGGGGAACCAACCTAAGTTGTGACAGCCTTCAAAAAATTGCATTATTTTCCATTATCTGCCAGGAGGCATTATAGTATCCATGTCATAGCAATGTGAAGAGACAAAAAATATTCACAGAAGTTAACTCCAATTGAATTTAAGCTCTAGCCATTGGGATGACCTGTATAATTTTATCAGTGTACTTTAAGAAGCAATTTAATTATTTATCTTTGTTAATTTTCTCATTTTTGTGACAAAAAGAAAAACAACTTCCGGTGGGAAGGGCTTGTTTTAGCTTGCAGTTTGAAGGTGCAGTCTATTATTGCAAGGAAATCATCGAATCAAAAGGCGGAGGAAGCAAGATTTCTTTGTATTTGTAGTCAGATAGCAAAGACAGATGCATGCTGGTTCTCAATTTTTTCATTGTATTCAGCCCAGGACTTTTAAAAAAATGGACTAATTGTTATGAAGAATTGGATTGAGTCTTCCTACTTCTATTATCCCAACTTAGAAACTCCCTCAAAGATATGTCCAGATGTTTGTTTTTTAGATTATTCTAGATCCTGTCAAGTGGAATATCAACATTTACCATTATGTTATCTAATATAATCTGGTCCAGAATAAGGATTAGGCGTCTATAAAGAATAAAGGAATATATGGATATATTAATGAATGAGAATTAGCAGAAAATATGATTTATTGAGAGACTTTAAACATATCTTTTCAATGTCAGGGAAAAGAGAGTGTGGAGACAAAGTTAGCATTACTCATGGATAGGATGGTACAACATATGGAGAAATATTTGTAGAAATGTAGAGGTTTCTCTCCACAGTTGTGCATTGTCTCACACTGTCATACTGAATAATAGCTTCCAAGCAATTGGGTATCAGATGGCAATGGTACACAGAAGGATTTGGATGGCTAGGGGAATCTCTGACTTCAAGTGGAACTCTGAGAAAAAATGGGTACTGGTACTGGGAATAGGTGTCTCTTGATTCTTCTTCGCATAAAGGTGTCTTGAAGTACATCCATGGGGCCAGACTGTGAGATCAGAGACATGAATAGATACAAGGCAGTTGGATTTTTCTAAGCTCCTTTTCTGTATCATTCACTTGCCACAGTGAGACAAGAGTTTAATCTGTGCCCGCACAGATTTTTATGCCTCAAAATCTATGTGGATGTCTGAAGGTATAAAAAATTTTCAGTACATGATGACCCCTAATTTAAGAGCATTTTAAATGAAAACAAAAAGATATCTTAATATTGTGAAATTATTTAACCAACATTATGACAGCTTTAACAGCAGATGGTGCTTCATTTGCATGGTGGACTTGCTTAATAAGACCTGGCAATGGGAGTCTAAAGTTCAATAATGAATGAGAGACCATTTAAATTTATCACAACACACAAGTGAACATGTTATCTTACCTTCTGATACAGCAGGGTAAATAATTCTTGGGAGTGGATTGGTTATTACTTAAAAGGATGAAGGGGAAAAATGTAGGGAAGTATGTGTCTAAGAATGTAAATATGTTTATTAGCCACAGCCTTGGATTGTCAAATGCAACGGTATAGATAACTAGTATGAAGGACATTGAGTAGGAGAAGACAAAGGTGCACACAAGCATCAAGATAATTTTTGTGGTTTTGTCTTCAGGGGACAGGCTGAGAGAATGCTGGGGACTGTGGATATACTGTAGCTGACTCTTGTGCCTATAGAGAATTCTCACCATGGAGACACTGGCCCAGACCATAAGACTCAAACACAGACCATCAGTGAAACAAAGCAAGAATAGATGTAGTACAGTTACAGTATTGCCAATGGGGAATGCAGAGCAGTATCCCAACTTGATTTTTCTGGTGAAATTTTTGTTAATGTTTGGTCCAATCACATGTATAGCTGCCCTGATGTTTAAAAGGAGATGCACAAGCCAGCTTAAAGAGCAGAACTGAATCATGTACGTGGAGAATGAGTGTGCAAGTGTCATCCACCTGGAGTGGTTCAGGTTGATTGTGATTACTTGGAAGCAATTCAAGAGGCAGGTGCACTGCAGGGAAACACCCCGAGACACTCGATTACTATAGAGAATAAGTTTACATAAGAGGTCATTCATGAGATACTGCAACCCAAGTTGTACTATTATGTGAGGTATTGCTCTTGAGATAATAACCAAGGCATTGGCTAGAGTTAGATTCTTTAATATCTGGTCTTTGGACATCAATCTTTTTCCAGTGATTACAGACATGACATAATGAAGAAGAATTGACCAATTGCCAAGGATCCCCACAGCTGTTTGAGAAAAGAACAAAATCCCCATTGGCACGTTCTCAGAAATCATGTTCTTTTTACCTGAGGTAAACAAATTTAACAACATCAGTACAGCTAGTAAGAAAACAGTAACGTGTATTAATTTATTGTAGCTTACATTGTATCCTTGTCTCATCAGGCCAAATGTCTCTTTTCTGACTGGTTACCCAATCAATAAAGATAAAATTCCATGGTCATACCCATTTTAGGTTATCAAATGTGGGAGTAAAGTAAAGGTTGTAAATTAGGACTCATCATTTTCATATTTCTTATAGCGCTTGATAGTCTTCAGAGTTCTTCAAATTCTTTTGTTCTAAATTAATATCCAAAAGATATTTCTATATTTTCTGAAAGAATTGAGTGTATTTATGCCAACTTAATTCATTTCTATAATATGCTACTAAAACACAGAAATAGAAGTTAAGTAGTATACCCAGAGACAGGAAAATTTGTAAGGAAAAAGAAGGCAAGCAAGCAAAATATGGGCTGACATAAATTAAAAAAATAGTAGGACATTATTAAAATTTGAATCTGACAAAAAATCCTTACTAGCATTATGTTATTAAGAAAATACAATAGTTGATGTTCATATATCCATAATTTAAAAAGAGCAAAATACTTTCTTGATATAGGCCTCTGATGTTTTCCCAGAAAACATAAAATAAGAAGTTTATAAGTAACTTTGGGTCACCCAGCTAGAAAATATTAGCCATATTTTCCACCCATTGTCATCAGATGCCAAGTGTCTATCTGAATGCGGAGCCTCCCCTATGCAGAGTTATTACAATGACATGCTGATGCACATTATAATGTTAGTCTCACTGGAATGTGAAGAAATCATATGTAATGTTAGCAATATGGATCTAACAGTCAGCTAAAGATAAAGAGGGGGGTAATTGTATTCCAAAGGGTAGGGTTGAAATTGTATCAATGTTTACACAACTATGAATTTGAGAAAACACCAACAAATTCTAAAAGATAAAGAGGGAATAAAAGGGTGGAAGGAGAAGGCTCCAAAGAGAGATTATGAAAATCAGAAGGTTTCATGTTAACATCTCTGAAACAGGAAGGCCAACCCAAGTCCATGTCCCTAACCAGCTAAGGAACATCTTTGCCCTGAGCTAGCAAGTGTTATTCCTTGACATGGTTCTGAGAAGGAAAGCCCAGGGGATCAGAAGATAAGGAAGGTGGGATTAGGAGGTCTTGTGCAAGCTTTGTCCTATATCCAGACAGGTTATTAAAAAGTACAGAGATGGGCATGGTACTGGAAATAACTGGAACTAGTAGGTATTTTGGGTGCAGGTGGAAACAGTGCAATGGAAAATCCTTGGGATATACTAGAGTAGCTCTAGCCAAGATCCCAGTCATGGTCGTGAGGGATACAGAACCTGATCAGGCCATCTCCTGCAAACAGGCCAGGCATCAAGGTGAGGCTTTGAGACCACAACCCAGCTATAAAACTTTCAATTTATAATACAAAACATAAAATTTATCCTGCCTACACAATGTCCTGGGACTGGAGAGTATTATAATCATTAAAAGAGGCCAAAGAGACTTCATTCAGCAACTGATGGGATCAGATGCAAAATCCCACAACCAAATATTAGTTGGAGTTTAGGGAGTCCTGTGGAGGAGGGTCAGGGAGGATTAGGGGAACTAGAACAGTCAGGAACACATCTTGGGAACAGGCCCACAGAATCAACTGACCAGGACTCACAGGAAATTGAGAGATCAGGAAACCTGCAGGGTTCTGACTTAGGTCTTCTCCATATATCTACAGCTGAGTAACTTGGTGTTCTTGTGGAAATCCTAACAGTGAGAGTGGGAACTATCCTAGATTCCTTTGTTTACTTATGGGATTCCTTTTCCCCTGCTGGCTTGCCTTGTCCAGTCTTGAAGTGAGGGTATGTGCCCAGTCCTATATATCTTATTATATCCTGTTTGAGTGAAATTGTATGGAGGCCTGCTCTTTTGTGAGTAGATGGGGGAGGCTAGTGGAAGGTGAGGAAGGGAAACTGCAGTTGATATGCAATATATAAGATAATAAATAAATAAATGAATGAATAAATAAATAAATAAATAAATGAATAAATAAATATATCAGCTCACCACAGCACAGTTGAAACTTTCTAAGGAGTCAATGAAGTATATAAGACTGAAGAAAGAAGAATAAATAAAGATATTTCCATCAGCTATTCAAAAAGCTGGTAATGGCAAGATTCATAATTGAATTCATCAAAGAATTATGATTACTGAGTCGGTGAAAAACTATACGTATGACCAACCAGTCTAAGAAACACTCATTACTTGTGGAAGAATGGAGGATAAAAGTGAACAAGTCACAGGAGTCAAGGACACAACAAGAACATCTGCAGAACTAATCTGGGACCATGGGGGAAACCACAGAGACGGGGCCACCAACCAGGTTGTGTGCAGGAGCTGGCTCATACTCCATACAGAGACTGTCTTAGTCTCTGTTCTCTGCCACTAGATCCCTTTCACCCCTAGTTGGACTACCTGGTTGGGCTTCAGTGGGAGAGGATGTGCCTAGACTTTCTGACACTGGCTGGCCCAGGGTGAGGTGGTATCCAATGGGAGTGCACCTTCTTTGAGAAGAAAGGGTAATGGGAGGAGGGAATTTTAAAGGCAGGATTGGAAAGTGAGTGAGGGATATAAAGTAAATAAAAATAAAAAATATGTAAAGAAAAGAAGCTGACATGAAATTGGTTGTTAAAGGGATTCCTCTGTGGATATTTCAGTCTCTTCTAGTATACATGGATTTCTGAGAATATATAAGGTTTTTCAATGTCCTAGGAAGATAGCATACAACTTAAATGTTCATTTAACTTCACAGGGATGGAAAAGCATTCTTTCTAGTTCATCAAACAATGTAAGGGATCCTCTACTTGAACTTCAGTAATATTGATCCTAGAGAGCATACTTTATCAAAGTTGATATAATGTTATAACACAAGGGAAATGCAAATGGACACAAGTCATGTATCTCTGTCTTATTTTCAAAAATTAATTTATTAAAGTTATCTTTTAAAGGTACAGCATCTTATATGCTATTTTGGAGGGAGAAATGGAATGATGTTGGCAGGAAGCTTATAAAGCAAAGTTGCACAAGGGGAGCACAGGTTATCTCAAAGGCCTTATAAACACTACACAGTGTTCCTGGACAGTTAACTCCAGATTTTTCAGTGGGATAAACCAAGTTCCTGGTAATTATGTTTACTCCTTTGATGCCCTGGTCCCAGCTACAGACTGGGACCAAGTCCCATCTTCCACACAGAATTAGATCCTTTTTCTTTTTCATAAGGGCTTCTGAGAAGTCATAGGCCAGTCTAGTTAACAGTGTATCTCTTCATCATGGTGCCTTGAATACATGGGCATTAAGAGATTCCAGTGTACAATGGTGTTTCTGATAGTCTCTGTAACAGAAGACAATTCTAGTGGCTTTCTCTACCTTTCTTCTACTCATATAAGTTTATATTAAGTCATGTACTTGTTTGATAAAAGTTCTATGGTTAAGGGCAGTTATAAAGTAGGAAGAGAACAATTGAAAGCAATGTATAAAACAAGAGATAACTGCCAGGCTGTTGAACAATGCTGGAAAATCAGATAAAGTAATAGACACTGTATTCAAACAAGACAGCTCCAATGTGTCAGATTTCATGATAAATGCTGGGTTCACTCCTTTCTTAAAGAGTAATAATCAATTCCTTCAACAAAGTTAAGATATATAGTGGTAATGGAACTGTACACACAAAATGCTTTGTCAGTAGCCTCAGTATGAAATCTCTTCAGCAATGTGGAGGAAAAATGAGAAATTATTTCAGCCAATCACTGTGTTTGAGCCATGATGCTCACTGAGCACACTGTCCATTCAGTCACACAGAAGTGTCTAAGTTAAAGCATCTATTTCTTAATATCCAAAAGAGAAAATGTACACTAAAATACTTCAATGGAGAAGTTTCTAAAAATTCATTTTGCAAAAGCAGAAAAATGTCTCTCAATCTGAGTATCAAGAGTTTGAGAAGCCTTGTCTGTACTCACAGTGGATTTACAGAGGGGAAGGACTCAGAAACAGCAGTTCCCAGAATTCCATGTAGACCTGCTCCATTTGCAGTGTTCCTCACTTGAGCCTGACTCTCTACAGTCGATGGTGTAGTAGTTTCTGAGGCTCTGAAATTGACAGAACTATACCTCACTTTTTTTTACCTGACCTCTGTGCTCATGTTCTAGTATCTCTGAAGTTTCAGACTACATTGTGAATGGTCAAAACAACACCAGTCAACAGTGAACTTTCTCATTTGGATTTCAATCAAGACTTTTCTTCACTAATCTCACAGTGAGATGCTGAGGATAATAGTAACTATGTTTCCCCTGCCACCCCACAAACATATGCAGAAGGTATTTATTGCCTCAATTTTTCCAAAATTAACTGAAATAATTCTCTGTGGAAACATGGGAGTTCTGGCTCTGTCTGCAAAGAGAACAGCCAATCACTGTGTATGAGCCATGATGCTCACTGAGCACACTGTCCATTCAGTCACACAGAAGTGTCTAAGTTAAAGCATCTATTTCTTAAAGAAAAATATCTCTCTTAGTTACATAAAGGTTTTTATGAGGTCATTATTGGCTTACATACTTGTGATTTTCTGATTTGTAACTTGTGGGCTGAAGATATGAGTCAAAAGATAAGAGTACTTGCAATAGATAAGGAAATGCAAATCAAAGCAACCCTTAGATTCCACCACATGCCAGTAAGAATGTCTAAAATCAAAAACTCAGGGTACAGCAGATGCTAGCAAGAAGGTAGAGAAAGGAACATTCTTCCATTGCTGGTGGGATTGCAAGCTGGTAAAACCACTATGGAAATCAGTTTGGTGGTTCCTCAGAAAATTGAACATAGCACTACCTGAGGACCCAGCTATACCACTCCTGGGCATATATCCAGAAGATGCTCCAACATGTAATAAGGACACATGCTCTATTATGTTCATAGCAGCCTTATTTATAATAGCCAGAAGATGGAAAGAGCCCAAGTGCCCCTCAACAGAGTGATGGATACAGAAAATGTGGTATATTTAAACAATGGAGTATACTAAGCTATTAAAAACAATAAATTCACAAAATTCTTAGGCAAATTGATGGAACTAGAAAACATACTCTTGAGTGAGGTAACCCAATCACAAAAGAACACACATGGTATGCACTTGCTAATAAGTAGATATTAGCAAAATGCTTGGGATACACAATATCCAATTAACAGACCACTTGAAGCTCAAGAAGAGGGAAGACCAAAGCGTGTACTCTTTGGTCCTTCTTAGAAGGAGGACCATGGCTCCCAATCAACCAACAGATTGAGCATAGGGTCCCCAGTGGAGGAACTAGAGAAAGGACCCAGGGAGCTGAAGAGGTTTGCAGCCCCAAAAGAGGAACAATAATATGTACCACTCGTACCCCAGAGCTCCCAGGGACTAAACTACCAAGCAAAGAGTACACATGGAAGAACATGGCTCCAGCTACATATGTAGCAGAGGATGGACTTTTCAGACATCACTGAGAGAAGAGGCCATGGTTCCTGTGAAGGCTCAATGCCCCAGTGTAAGGGAATGCCAGGTCAGGAACATAGAGGGCAGTTGTTGAGCAGGGGGAAGGGGATGATATAGGGGGTTTTTGCAGGGGAAATGAGGATAGGGGATACCGTTTGAAATGTAACTTAAGCAAGTATCTAATTAAAAAAATCAAAAGAGAGCCCTTGCTGCTTCTTTAGAGATTCTGGGTTCTGTTCACATTATCCACATATGATGGCTCACAGCTGCCTCTAACTCCACCTCCAGGAAAAATCTGGTACCCCTGGGCTCTGCTGGATCCAGCACATCCATACCCACAAGCAAACATATGTGCAAAGAAATGTTATTTAAAATAATAAGAATAAATCCTAAAAGAAGGATTAGTATTTTTTCCAATATGAGAGAAGAAAAGGAGCAGAATTTTATGCCTTAAATGATAATGTGGATATGGGATTGATGGCTCTATAAATAAGAATGCTTAGGGCAAGATCAGCATCTGAGTTTAGATTACAAAACCTAAATATCATTGCTGAGTGTTTCTGGCCACAAGCATAGATACACACACACACACACACACACACACACACACACACACACAATTCAGACAGAGACCTTCCTTCAAGAAATAATGCAGATGGAGATACAGGAAGACACCAAGCACCACATGCGTATCCACATTACTACTACATTATTTATCATCTCATCTGTTCCTATCTACCTATCATCTATCTATCTATCTATCTATCTATCTATCTATCTATCTATATCTATGTGGATGTTTTTGTTTACCCACACACAGCTTGTACATAAATGAATGTAGGGAAGTATCACAATATAGGAAGAAACTCTGGAGCTTGTGCAAGGCATTGGTTTGTAGAGTGGGAAAGACAGGAGATAGTCTATCCTTTGTCTGTAGGAAATAGCTCCTATTCTATATGAAAACCTTTTGAGGCTTTCACTTCACTAATTAGCAATAGTGACTCTCCCATATTTCCTTCCACCTGTAGATGCTCTGATCACTTGGTATAAAGAGAAAATGTACTTACTGTGTGCTCTGTGAAACAACAGTTGAATAGCACTGTACTAAGGCATAGACTTTATCTTGTTGAGATGAGACTCTGGTCCCTCACTTACAGATTTATTATTCTTGGTTTTCTTCCTCACAGGACCTGTGACTTTCAACTCTAGGTTCATGACAACATCTGCATCAATAGCTTTGCTTCAATTGCCTGTGATGAAGACATGCAGATTAAGACAGCAAATCCACAGAAGTAATTATGAGGAGTTGGTGGAAAAACTTTTTTGTGAGTCCTTAGAGTACACAATATGTCAGAAGAGGAGCCACACAAGTTTCATTCCAGGGAAGTACAAAGCAATTACATGGTCCTGTCCGGATTTGTGCAGACCTGACAGTATTTCCTCAACACCTAATGTCTTGGGAAATTTCAGAAGTTACATAGCCAGCATTAAGGGGCATTAAAATTAAAGATTCCATGGGTCCTTTATATCTAACTTCTTTGAAGTAACTTTCTGTAGGTGCTTTTTGCTTGTTCATTTGTGTTGCTTGTGTCCATTAATCTTTGTGTGTAAAGAAAGTCCATTGCATATATTCACAACTATGTATGTGAACAGATGCTATATAGACTCCAATTTTCGCCTATTATAAGTGAGGCTTCTTTGTCCTCACTTTCTAGAAAAGTGATTCTGATATAGTGTGCATGCAGTTTAATGGCATAATTTTAAGAAAGAATCATTAGATTTTTGAGGTTTATTTTCATTTAATATATTTTATTACTTTGAAATTTCAAATATTATATGTACAATGTAGTTTAATCATGTCTACCCACCCCCCTTTTCCTTGATATGTGTTTTGCAATAGATATCCCTTCCTATTTCACAATGGTTTTTTATTGGTCCTGTCTTTAACACCACCCATCAAGTCCAAGTAGTGCTGCTTATATGATCATGGGTGGGGCCATCTAATATGGCTTGACAATGTATCAGTTTTCAAACACCCAAAGAAAAGTAACTCTCCTGTTCTCAGCACCCATAGCCTGCCAAGATCTCCATATTAGGAGTAACTCCTCTCCTACCAATGCTGGAATATTCCAGTAAATATTGGAAAAATTTTGTATAGTCATTTTGTGGCTACTTATAGTAGCTCATAAGGCAGAAAACATGTTATACACAGCAAAGAGCATTTTAAAGCATTCCTCCATATCTTCTAGTACTTAACCTTCTGTTTCTTCCTATATGGCATGTCCCCTGCACCCAAAGGGAAGGATGTCTTAGGCTGAGGACTTAAAATCACTCATTCAGAACTTGCGTAGTTCTGATTTTGCATTAACCAGTGCCTACTACAAAAGAAGCTTCACTGACAAAAGTATAGCATAACTCTATGAATATAAATATACATATTTAAAAGTCTAGTTGGCCAAATGAAACTTTAGCAAAAGAGTTAAAGAAGGTTATCCTATAAGGCCTATGATGTCTAAAGCCGATTTGACCAGATTTACAAGGCCAGGCATGGATTCCTTCTTGAGACACTAGCCACAGATTCAGTCAGAAATTATCTGGTTAGTCCAGTAATAGCCATGCTAATACCATATCACTAGACACATCTAGTTTAGGTAGGTCATTATTGTAGCATGCAGGATCTGGTGCTGAATAAGACCATCTTAATTAGGGGTTTATTGGTGTGAAGAGACACCATGACCATGGCAAATCTTATAAAGGAAAACCTTTAATTGGGGCTGGCTTACAGATCAGAGGCTTTGCCAGTTATCATCTTGGGAGGAAACATAGTAGCCTGAAAACAGACTTGATGATGGGCAAGTTCTCCATCCAGAATGGGAGACAGAAGGAGGGAAGACTAGGCCAGACTGGCCAGAATTGAGCTTCAGAGACCTGAAAGTCTTCCCCAAGTGATCAATGAGGTCACACTTACTTATAATGCCACTTCTTTTTTTCCCCTTTCCCAGTTCCCCCTCCCCATATGTTCCATAGGCCCTCTTCTCTCCACCCATTCTCCAATCACCCTCTCCCTTTTCTCTGTCCTGGTACGCCCCTACAATGCTGGATCAAGACTATCCAGGATCAGGGCCCTCTCCTTACTTCTTCATGGGAGTCATTTGATATGCTAACTATGTCTTGGGTATTCAGGGCTTCTGGGCTAATTAATATCCACTTATCAGTGAATGCACTCCATGTGTATTCTTTTGTGATTGGGTTACCTCACTTAGGATGATATTTCCTAGTTCCAACAATTTGCTTAAAAATTTAATGAATTCATTGTTTTTAATTACTGAGTAGTATTCCATTGTGGAAATATACCACATTTTCTGTATCCATTCCTCCATTAGGGACATCTGGGTTCTTTTCAGCTTCTGGCTATTATAAATAAGGCTGCTATGAACATAGGGGAGCATGTGTCCTTATTGTGTGCAGGGGAATCCTCTGGGTATATGCCCAGGAGTAGTATAGCCGGGTGCTCCAGAAGTGTCATGCCCAG
This sequence comes from Apodemus sylvaticus, assembly GCF_947179515.1. Classification (NCBI taxonomy): domain Eukaryota; kingdom Metazoa; phylum Chordata; class Mammalia; order Rodentia; family Muridae; genus Apodemus; species Apodemus sylvaticus. Next base: position 55,185,823 of record NC_067490.1, read on the forward strand.
TTTTCTGAGGAACTGCTAGACTGATTTCCAGAGTGGCAGTGTTCCTCTTTCTCCACATCTGACTGGTGTGAGGTGAAATCTCAGGGTTGTTTTGATTTGCATTTCCCTAATGACTAATGATGTTGAGCATATTTTAAGGTGCTTCTCAGCCATCCGAATTTCTTCAGGTGAAAATTCATTGTTTAGATCGGTACCCCATTTTTAATAGGGTTATTTGGTTCCCTGGGGTCTAACTTCCTCAGTTCTTTGTATATATTGGATATTAGCCCTCTATCGGATGAAGGGTTGGTGAAGATCTTTTCCCAGTTTGTTGGTTGCCATTTTGTCCTATTGACAGTGTCCTTTGCCTTACAGAAACTTTGTAATTTTCTGAGGTCCCATTTGTCAATTCTTGATCTTAGAGAATAAGCTATTGGTGTTCTATTCAGGAACTTTCCCCCTGTGCCCATGTCCTCAAAGGTCTTCCCCAATTTCTTTCTATTAGTTTCAGTGTGATTCCTCTGTGATTCCTTGGAGTTGGTCATGAATTCTGCATTGCCTTTTTTCTTGTGTTTTTGTTTGCTGAAGGGAACTCAGAACTGAGATGTCAAAGGTTACATCAGACCCTTGTGGAGGTTCTGTCATCATAGGTCTAGAGCTAAGTTGAAAATGACCAAGATTCCGAAAAGAATAAAACGAGATCATGAACCTTAAGAGATGGAGATTGTCTCATCACAGTTTACTTCTCCCGGTCAGAGCTGCTATAATGGTGTCATCCAGTACTGAAGTAAGAGTGCAGAGCAGAGGACCAGAAAAAATGAAATATGTTAGGAAACAGGTTTTGGAGAAACTGTGCATCTTAGTTTATTTCCAAGTGCCTCCCTTAATTTTAGTTGTACTTGAAATCCATAATAAAAATGTCTTCAAATAGCTCTGCTGAAATGAAGGATGGAGGACTAGAGGGAAGAAAGGTATGATGGAAGGAAAGAAGGAAGGAATGAAGAGAGGGAAGGAGGGAGGGAGGGAGGGAGGGAGGAAGGGAGGGAGGGAGGGAGGGAGGAAGGAAGGAAGGAAGGAAGGAAGGAAGGAAGGAAGGAAGGAAGGAAGGAAGGAAGGAAGGAAGGGAAGAAGGAAGGAAGGTAGCAACCAAGGAAGAAAAATGGGGAGAAAGAGATAAGGGCATAAATAGAAAAAGGGAAAGGGAATCTGGTGTTGTTTAGAAGTAGACACAGGATTTTGGATGGAATTTGGGCTGTTTTAAATTCAAGGCAGAGCAGACTGTCTCCATTCTTCCTAAGCTGTGTGAACTCTGTTCCTTCCATAAACTGCTGCTGAGTCTCTCTTGTCACTAGGGTCACCTCATTATCTCCTTCCTTCCTTCATTTAGACCCTCTCATCTTTCCTCTCTGTATCTTTGTTACTCCATCTTTCTCACACTGTCCCCATCTCATTTTGCAAGTCTCTTCCTAGTTTCTTAGTAGAGAGATTTACTTGGATACTTTATTTAACTTTTTGATGACTCTTGGGATCGCATCTTGATTCTTCCAATAGCCGGACAAGTCATGAGCTACACCCCCAACTTACCTAAATATCCTGAAGAACATTTTTCTTTTCTTTCCTCTTAGTTACCAATTTATATACTTCTGGAAAATGATACATTCTAATTTTGTCTTAAGACATGGATTAAAATAAATGGTTGATGAGATTACTGATACTAGTAAGTTAAATTTTATTATTAATGATAGAATTGTAGGGTAATATTTCTATTAGAAAAATTGAATTTTATTGACGCATCAAGAGAACATAATTAAATTGAATGAATTACAAGAAGTGAGTAAACGCATGTCAGTGGCTCATTTTCTTTCTTGGTATGCCACCTATTCTGAAATATGGCGTGTGTTTTCTACACATCACATGTTATCTATAGTAGCATACATATATAGTACTCATATCATATGTAGCCTACACTTAGGCCTGTCTACTTCTATAAACACATGTATGTTTAGTTTTCTCTATTCTTATTTTCATGGCCCCTGTCTAAATATTTAGAAGATATTATATATCTGCCTGTTGCCAGGGATTGCTGTTAAAAGTGAAACCAAACCCAAAACAACAAAAACAAAACTCTCCCATATTATACACTTATTTAATATATTTGTAATTCTTCCTGTTACACAAAAACACAAACTCATCATTGTAACTCTGTATTTGATCTCATGAACCTGAAAGCCGGTAGCAATTGTGACTTTAGTTGACTGCCATCAGTGTAGCTCTGTACCAAGTAACATAAACAGAATAACTCATACATTAACAACAAGCCACTTGCATTTAAGATTAGAACTAATGTCAAACTGTAAATACTTATCATGTTAAACATTGTGAGTGTATTGTTCACTCCAAGAAAAGATTATCCTAATATTCTGCAGCTGATCTGCAGTACATTTTCATCAAAAACCCAAAGATCTTTGTCCTTGAAGTCAAAACCTTCTCCTTGAAGCCCCTTCAATCATCATTCTAATGTCTTCATAAATTTGCATTACACAAATTATTATTAGGAATGGTCTGTGCAGTTAAGATAGCATCCATGGGTGGAGGTTAGAAGTTGTGTTTTGGGACCTGGTGTGGGTCTGTGTACCGGAAACTTTCCACAGAGCTCTCTGGCCTGGCCAGGTGCAAGGGTTCCAGCAAAGGGCAGAGGGGGCAAGCAGGAAGGGAGGGTCATTTCTGCCACTTCCGCTGTTTCAGTTGGCTCCGCCTCTGTCGGCGCCATGTTGTCTCAGTTGGTCCACTCTGAGTAGGGCTGGGCGGGGCCTAGGAAAAGCAGTCTAGCCAGTGAGGTGAGCAGAGGAACTTCAAGTGGTGTTTCAGAAGAGCTGACCTCTTTCAAAATGTTAGCGCTCTATGGCAGAAGCTCTCAGTGTCGGAGTAGTTCTTCCACCTTTTCGTCCTTCCAGATAGGATTCTATATACAGTTTTGGGGTGGGTCAGGGTCTGATAGCGGGTACTTCTCATTGGCTTGGTCTGAAAGTTGGGGAATGCTAATTTGCAAGTGGGAAGGCTTGGTGCTATTCCTACATGACTGATGGCCACAGACCTCTAGGGCGTGGGGGGACAGTTGTAGGAGGTTGTAGCTGCATAACAGGAGCAAGGGGCCCAAAGAGTGTGGCAAAACCCCTGCCATCCTTCCCAGGTGACTGTCACCTGCTGGGTCTCTGGGGTGTGGGGGAATGTAAGCCTGAGCTCGGCCAGGGACCAGGCTGCCTATGCACAGCTCACCACCCTACAACACGAGCCTTTTCTTCCATGATGTTGCACCTGGAATGATCCCTGGTCATGGGATCAGGAAGGAAACACCTGCGTCTACTGAGCAATCTTGCTCTCCTTCATAATTTTAGCTTTTGTGTATTTGTAGTTGGTCACTGTATTTATAGCAGGTAAACAGAATTATATAGCAATATAAATGGTCAAATCACTTACCTGAGGGTCTCGTGATACTCTATGCTTTAGAGTATGTCTAATTCCTTTTAAAGTGGTAAATGCTTTTCCTTTGTTTGTAGACATCATGTCGTCTTCATTTTCTTGTTGTTGTTCATCATGATGGATATATGGAATGATTGCATATTTCACCTCATTTGAATATGGAAGTGACTAAGAAGTTACCTCTTCAAGATCCCAATTTTAATTCATTTTTACTTATATTAAGAACTAGAATTGGCAGATAAAGTAGCAGTTCTTCTTTTAGAAAAAAAAATTCTATATGTATATGCATGTGCAGCATGAAAATGAAATTCAGAAAGCTATTTGCAATAACAATAAAATTAATAACCATAAGAAATACATCCTAACAAACGTATTGCCTTAAGGAAGGAAATTATGAAGGTTTTAAATATATTCTATAAAGCAAAGATAAATACACATTTATGCTATGTTTTTCAAGTAAAATTTCCAGGACACAAACATGACTCTGTTCCATGCTCAAAATGACAATACAGCCACTGTGTCATCAATAAATAAAGATTGCAGATATCATCCTTCTATAACCTGTAAATAAATCATCCAGACCTCCCAGAGCTCCTAGGGACTACTCCACCTAGGCATCCATCCCATATACAATTACAAATTGCAGACACTATTGTGGATGCACAAATGCCCTTGCTGACAGAAGCCAGATATAGCTGTCACCTGGGAGGCTCTGCTAGTGCATGACAAATACAGAGGGGGAAACACTCAGCCAGCCATTGAACTGAGCACCCCAATGGATGAGATAGAGAAAGGACCAAAGGAGCTGAAGGGGTTTGCAGAGCCATAGGAGGAACAACAAAATGGGTCACCAAGTACTCCCAGGGCTCCCAGGGTCAAAACCATCAACCAAAGAGTACACTTGGAGTTAGCCATGGCTCCAGACACATCAGCAGCAGAGGATGATCTTGTTGGACACCAAATGGGGGAGAGGCCCTTGGTCCTGGAAAGACTTGACACCATAGTGCAAAGAAATACCAGGACAGGGAAGCGGGGGTGGGTTGATTGGGGAAGGGGAGATGGCTTACAGGATTTCAGGGGACAGGGAAACCAGGAAAGGGGATAACATAAATAAAGAATATACCTAATAAAATAATGAAAAATAAACCACCAACCAAAGAATACACAGGGACCTGTGGCTCCAGCTGCATATGTAGCAGAGGATGGTTTTATCTGGTATTAGTGGGAGGAGAGTCCCTTGATCCTCTGAAGGCTTGATGGCCCAGTATATGGGAATACCAGGGCAGTGAGGTGGGAGTGGATGGGTGGGTAGGGGACCACCCTCATAGAAGCAAGGGGAGGGGATGGAATGTGGGGGTTGCAAGGGGAAATGGGGAAAGGGGATAACATTTGAAATATAAATAAATAAAATATCCAATTAAAAATTCCTATAGAATACAAATAAGGCATAAGTGACCATGTCAATTTTAAAAAATGAGTATAAGTTGTTAATATGGCCTTGACCAGAAGAACTGTCATTATTAAACAGAAAATTTTCTATGGAGCCATAATGTTTATTTTTTTAGTAAATGTGCTGCCAAAGCAAGCACGTGTTTATTTTTTTTAATTGTGTTTGCTTTTTAAAACTTTTATTTAGCATACATAGTATTCATCTTCATTATGGCATCTTGAAAGAAATTTGTTTTTCACTTTCTCTTACACTTTTATCCTCCATTCCCATGACACCATCCACACCTCTATATTTTATTATATTTATATTATATTTATTATAATTTTGTTTTTATTCTATTTTATTATAATTTTCATCATAATGACTTGTTTGTCTTATTCTCTTTCCCTTCATTCCCCCAAAACTCTTTTTTATTAATTAATCTATTTTCTTTATACCTCAATATCACACCACCCTCTTTTCCTAGTAACCCCTCACACAGTGCCTCCCTTCATTTCTCTTAATACCAATGGATTCAATTCCCCAATAAAAAGGCATAGACCAACAGACTGGATATGTAAATAGGACCCAGCATTTTGTTGCATTCAGGAAACATACCTCAGTGGCAAAAGATAAAACTCTCTCAGAGTAAAAAGCTGGAAAAAAATTTCAAATATAAGGTCCTAAGATACAAGCTGGATATTACATTCTAATATCCAATAAAATAGACTTTCTACAAAAAGTTATTAAAGAGATGGGGAAAGAAAGACACTTCATCCTCATCAAAGAGAAAATCCACCAAAATAACCTCTCAATATTGATCATCAATGTCCCAAACACAAGGGCACCCATATTTGTAAAAGTAATGTTATTAACACTCAAAACATACCTTGGAGATGAAAAAATAGTGTTGGGAGACTTCAAAACCTCATTCTCGTCAAGGTACAGATCACTCAAACAGAAACTAAACAGAGACATTGTGAAACTAACATAAGTTAGTAAATGGATGGATTTAACTGATATGTACAGACCATTTTACCCTAAAACAATAGAATATATCTTCTTCTCTGCAACTCATGATATTTTCTGTAAAACTTATCATATAATCAGACACAAAACAAGCCTCAATAGAAAGAAGATGATTGAACTAATGCCATGCATTAAATTAGATTACCATCCCAGGCAGTGGTGGTGCACACCTTTAATCCCAGCACCTGGGAGGCAGATTTTTGAGTTTGAGGCCACCCTGGTCTGCAGAGTGAGTTACAGGACAGCCAGGGCTAAACAGAGAAACCCTGTCCTGAAAAACCAGCCAACCAAGCAACCAACCAAGCAACCAACCAACAAACAAACAAATCAGATTACCATGGATTAAGGCAGGTCTTCTAAAACAATAAAAACAACAGGAAGCCCACATACTCATGGAAGCGGAACAACTAGCTATTCAATGAAATTTTTGTCAGGGAAGAAATAAGAAAGGAATTAAAGACTTCTTAGAATTTAATGAAAATGAACCCCCCCATGCCACACACAGTGGAAGAAGTGCTAAGAGGATATTTATAACACTGAGTGCCTTCATAAAGAACCTGGAGAAGATCCACACTAGTTCTTTGAGAAAATAAACACAATAGATAAACCCTTAGCCAAACTAACTAAAGGGCACAGAGACAGAACCCAAATTAGCAAAATCAGAGAAGAAAAGGGAGACATAACAGAAAATGAGGAAATTCAAAACATCATCAGATCCTAGCACAAAAGCCTATACTCAACACAACTGTAATACATAGATTAAATAGATGATTTTCTAGGTAGATAGCAGGTACCAAAGTTAAATCAGGACCAGATAAGCTATCTAAACAGTCCCATAACACCTAAAACATAGAAAAAGTCATTAAAAGTCACACAACCAAAAAAGCCCAGGGCTTTAGCATAGAATTCTATCAGACTTTCAAAGAAGACCTAATACCAATACTTCTCAAACTATTCTACAAAACAGAAAAAGAAGGAGCAGTACCTAACTTGTTCTATGCATTACCTAGGCATTTACCCAAAAGAAACTCCAATATATAACAAGAACACATGGTCCAGTGTGTCCATTATAGTCTTATTTATAATAGCCAGAAACTGGAAAAACCCCAGATGCCCTTCAATGGAAGAATGAATACAGAAATTGTGGTACATTTACACAATGGAATACTACTCAGCTATTAATGATGACTTCATGAACTTTGTAGGCAAATGGATGGAACATGAAAATATCATCCTGATTGAGGTAAGGCAGACCCAAAAGGGCGTACATTGTATGTACTTACTGATAGGTGGATATTAGCCACAAATCTCGGGATACCCGGGATAAAACGCTCAGACTATATAAAGCTTAAGAAGAAGGAATGCCAAAGTGCAGATACTTTATTCCCACTTAGAAGAGGGAAACAAATAATCTTGGGAGGCAGAGGATGGGAGGGAACTGGGTGGGAGAGGGGAGGGAGAGGGAGAATATGGGGTGGCAAAATCACATATGAGAAGAAACAGGAGAGAAACCCAGAGGGCCAGGAGAATGAATAGAAGCATATAGCAGTGAAGGGTGGGGAGTGGGGGGACCCACTAGAAAGTCTCAGATGCCAGGGATGTGAGAGGATTCCAGAACCCAGTGGGGATGACATTAGCCGAAAGACTCAACCACCTGGAGATAGTCCAGAGCCCACCCTTTAAGAGCCAGGCAGAAAGGCCTTGAGTAGGTGATCCTGGCCCCGTAAGGTAACTGGAAATGAGCTAATTATTTGCTTATCTTGCTTCTATAAACTGCTTATGCCATTACCCCCATCCAGGAGTTCACGCAGCTATAGACCTCCAAGAAAATAAGAAACTAATTGGTCCATGGAGCACGGGCTCCGATAATTTAAACTGATTGGCCTAAAAACTATAGAGTGGTACAAATTAATTGGCTCGCACTACACAGGCTCTCGATGCTAAGGAATGATTGGTTTATGATTCGAGGGCTTTGTTGTAAACTTGTAAATGGTGTCGCAATTCTGCACTTGTGGGCCACAGTCCTCTACCCCAGCGCAGTGTACAGCTGTGGAACCCAGAATTCTGGAATAAAGAAATCCTCATGTTATTGCATCGAGACCATTTCTTGTGAGTGATTTGGGTGTCGCCTTCCGGGGCATAGGGTGCTGGGGCGCCGTTGGTTTTTGGGGGTCTTACAATCTGAGTTGAATTGCAGATGGAGACACAGAACATACAGAAGAAATCTGAGCACAACCAAACTTCTAATCAGATTTAAAAAAAAAAAAGTAAAATTAAAAGGAATGAGACAAATTAGAAGTAAAAGATCATTAACATACGACATTTTGGGTTCTACATAATGTCATTTATATGGCTTGAAGATAGAACCGAGAGAGAGAGAGAGAGAGAGAGAGAGAGAGAGAGAGAGAGAGAGAGAGACAGAGAGACAGAGAGACAGAGAGACAGAGAGACAGAGAAGGGGAGAGGGAGAAATGACATATTGTAGCTGACATATTACCAATTATGATTTTTATTTTGCTGGTATTTCTTATCCTAATCTTAATGATCATAATTGATTTTTATACTTTTGCAAAAAAAGGGGGGATTTAGAAATAAAAGAAAAGGAAACATGAAAATGAATATGGGCCTTAGAAGAAAATTAGAAACAATTATAAATAAAACTGAGGAAGATAGGCCTAAAGCTATGGGTCACTGGTTAAGAGCACCTGGTAGTTTTCCAAAGGACTCAGGTCCAATTCCCAGCAGCTATGTGGTAGCTTACAACTATGTGTAACTCCAGTTCTGGGGATCTGACATCCTCACACAAAGGATAGTAGGCGGAACTCCAGTATGCATAAAATAAAAAATAAAAAGTACAAAATAAAACAAATGTTTTAAATGATGAATATATTATGAAAACAGATATACAAGAAAAACAGAAAAACAAGAAATATGGAGATATGTCTTAGAAAAAGTTACAAAATATTAATAAAAATGAGGAGGAGACTGTAATAGAAGACATGCAATAAAAATTGTGAAAAATGCAGTCACGCCTGAGAAGAAAAACTTTTTCAAAATTATGTATAAAACTGAGGAAGCTAGTAAGATAGAGATCAAGAAAATTAGCCCAAAACTCATAGCATCACCATATAGTGAAATCAGGAAAGTTAGTCAAAGGTTGTTTGAAGACTCACCTTAGCTTATCTGGTTAATAAACAGCAAATGCCAACAGACAGTGGCCACCATCAAGAAGAATTTAAATGGCATGCCATAGAAATACTAGATTTTTAGAATATTAAGAATACAACTTTAATTTTAAAATAAAAAAAAAACCTAATCTCTAGTGGCTTTAAAAACTGTCAAATGTTTTAATTGTGGCAAGTAAGGTCTTTCAGAAAGGAACTGTAGGCAATGCAATCCTAAAAACAATGTTATTTCTAGAAATAAATCAAAACCAGGATCCCCAAATGAGAAACTATTATCTGGCACCTAATATGGCACGTACCCAACAGGCATGTATCACAACAGGTGACCCACACAAACCCATATCGGAACCTCAGATTAAACAAAGACCACGAGTAACCCATGGCACTAGTTCCAAAGACCCAATCCTTACCACTCTGAACACAAACACTCTGTCTTCTTCCCACTTGTGTCTTTGGGTGGAGCGACTGCACTGACCCCCATCCAAATCCAGACAGTCCAGCTGACCAAACTGCTCTGCAAAACAAAAACTCTGATCTGCACTCCCAGACCTTCCAGCAGTGCCAAGATATTGCCACCAAGTCCTTACACTTCTTCTGTCTGCTCTGCTTTTAAGGTGTACAAAAAGCAGCACATCCCCACCTTCTAGCAATATCACCCAAGAAAAACCAAGCAGGAAAAAAAGGTCCCGCCTGCTAGGTTAGACAGGCACAGCCCCTTCCCCTCCATCTAGGCGAAAAGAGCCTGCCAAGCAAAGAAAATAGGTAAAATATTGTTGCTGAAAATTCAAAAAAATAAAACACCTAAAACCATAACCTAAAAAATTCATACTTCTTTGTTTAAATGCTTGTTCTTTGGCAGGAACACCTACAATGTCTGTGCCTTTTAGCCCTAAATTTTCATGCTTAACTCTATTTTTCTTCGTAACAGGGACACCTGAAACAATGTCCATGCCTTATAACCTAAAATCGTCCTAAAATTTCTTTTAAACTTCAAAACTCATATTTAATCTATTCCCATATGTCAAACCAACTACATTAATAACCATTATTTAATCCTTAATTTACAACCAATTTATTTTTATAGACAAGCTGTTACTGTCTATACCAGATACATAATTAACACATTATATTCTTTCTGGGCCATCCAAAGCAGATAAATTCTGAACTCTTCGCTCTACTTTCTTTAATACACCACAGGTAACTGCCCACATAAAGATGCCCTCCAGGACTAAATTCCTCAAATGCCCTGGCCTTTTTTCTAGTACCATAACAGACCACTAAAAAACCCAATGTTAATACCCTCACAAACTGAACAATTATTTGGTTCAATATGCCTTGTCTTCCTAGCCCACACCTCTTGTTAACCCATCTGGCTTATGTTGTGCTTTATTTTGATGCTTACTCTCAACCCCACCAGAAATTTTCACTACAAATATCAAGAGACAGTCACTTCAGTTACAAAAAGAAAAGAAGCCTCTGCTAGAGGCCTCCATACCTAGGTGGGGCAGAGAGATCTCTAGCCTCCCAGGAGTGCTGACAGGCCTGTGAGTGCAGATAGGACCACCCCTGTGGTTCAGAAGAACCCTCCCAGAACCCTCAGGACACAGGAACTGAGGGGCAGCCTGGAATAGGAGTCTTCTGCTTTCTGTTTGCTCCCCAAGATCCACAGAACTACATACACAAATACTGCCAGGAGAGAGCTGGTCTCCCAGGAGTGCTTACACACCTGCAAGTTACACAGTTAAGACCAAGACTTCTCTTCAAATTCACGGCCCAAGAGGGCCCCACTCAAAGCCATTAGGACACAGGAACAAAGGATCAGCTGGGAACAGGATCCTTCTGGTTTCTGTCTACAGCCCATAGCTGAGCCTATACCACAGCTCTCTAAATTTCTCTCTATACCTAAATTTCTTCCAGGGAGAACTAGTCTCCCAGGAGTACTGGCACACAGGCTTGCAAAGCAGACACACCACAGACAGAGACAGCAAGAAGACCTAACACCGGAGATAACCAGATGGCAAAAGGTAAGCACAAGAACATAAGCAAACAAAACCAAGGCTACTTGGTGTTCTCCCACCACAGTGAGTCCTGGTTACCAAAAGGCACCAGCAAAGCAAGACTCTGATTTAAAATCACATCTCATGATGATGATAGAGGACTTTAAGAAGGACATAAATAAGTCACTTAAAGAAATACATGAAAACACAAACAAGTGAAGGAAGTGAACAAAACCATCCAGGATCTAAAAATGGAAATGGAAACAATAAATAAATCACAAAGTGAGACAACCCTGGACATAGAAAACCTAGAAAAGAAATCGGGAGTCATAGATGCAAGTGTCAAGATCAGATTTCAAGAGATAGAAGAGAGAATCTCAGGTGCACAAGATACTACAGAAAACATTGGCACAACAGTTAAAGCAAATGCAAAATGCAAAATGCTCCTAACCCAAAACATCCAGGAAATCCAGGACACAATGAGAAGACCAAACCTAAACATTATAGGTATAGACGAAAGTGAATATTCCCAACTCAAAAGGCCAGTAAATATGTTTAACAAAATTATAAAAGAAAACTTCACTAACCTAAAGAAAGAGATACCCATGAACATACAAGAAGCCTACAGAACTCCAAACAGACTGGACCAGAACAGAAATTCCTCCCTTCACAAAATAATCAAAGCACCAAATGTACTAAACAAAGAAAGAATATTAAAAGCAGTAAGGGAAAAAAGGTCAAGTAATGTATAAAGGCAGACATATAAGAATTATACCAGACTTCTCACAAGGGACTATGAAAGCTAGAAGATCCTGGGCAGATCTCAGACAGACCCTAAGAGAACACAAATGCCAGACCTGACTACTATACCCAGCAAAAATTGAATATTCATCAATGTAAATATTTACCAAGATGGCATCTCAGTTCTGAACATCTATGCCCCAAATCCCAGGGCAATTAGAATTGTAAAAAAAAAAAAATGCTAAAGCTTAAACATACACCAAACCCCTAAACTAAACAGTGAAATAATGAATCTACATGATATTATGACTCAAATGGACCTAGCATTTCAACCAAACAAAAACGATTCTATATTTTTCTCAGCACCTCCTGCAACCTTCTCAAAAATTGACAAACTATTCGGTCATGAAGCAAGTCTAAACAGATACAGAAAAAAAAAACATGAAATAACACATTGTATATTATCAGACCATCAGGGATTAATTAATACATGGACTTCAACAGTAACAGAAACAATAAAATCCTATAAACTAATGGAAATTCATCCACTTTCTACTCAGTGACAACTGAGTCATGGAAAAAACAAGAAAGGAATAAAAATCTTCCCATAATTCAATGAAAATAAATGTACAACAAACCAAACCTTTGAGATACAATGAGAGTGGTGCTGATAAAGACAGTTCAGAGTACTTAGTACAGCCATAAAGAGATCAGAGAAGCCTCGGGTTAGTGGCCTAACAGTGCAGTTTAAAGTTCTAGAGCAAAAGAAGCAAATGCCCTCAGGAGGACATTTCCTTACTCAAGAGGAAATGGCTTTGTATTATTCTCTGTGTTTCTATTTTATGGATATCAGCCTGAAGTAGAAACAGACTCAGGGCTGACATCAATAAAATAGAAACAAAGAGAATAATAGTAAAAGGAAGAGCTTGTTCTTTGAGAAAATTGACAAGATAAATGAATCTTAGTTCAAACTAACTAAGTGAGAATATGAAAATTAAGAAATTCAGAAATGAAAAGGGGGACATAACAGACACAAAGGGCACTGAAAAAATCATTAGTTCTTATTTCAAATGCCTAGACTCCACAAAATTGGAAAATTTTCTTGATAGAAACTTCTTACCAAAGTTAAATCAAAATCACATAAAGATTTAAATAGACCTGTAACCCCTAAGGAAATATATGCAGTCTTTAAGAATCTCCACGCAGCGATGGGGGTGGGGGAAGCCCAAGGCTAATGGGTTTAGCATAGAATTCTACCATTCTTTCAAGAAAGAAGGCCTAACACTGCTTTTCCTAGTATTTGTTCCCGTTAGAAACAGAAGGACCATTGTCAAATTCTCTTTATGAGTCAACAAAGAAAGAGAATTACAGACCAATTTTCCTCATGGACATTGATGCAAAAATGTTCAATAAAATACCCACAAACCAATCCAAGTACACATCAAAACAAATCATGTTCAAGTAGGCTTTATTTCCAAGATGCAGAAATGGTTCAACATATGAAAAATCTGTCAATGTAATCCACCAGATAAACAGTCTGAAAGAAAAAAATGCTCCACATGATCATAACATCAGATACTGAAAAAGCCTTTGACAAATCCATCACCCATTCATAATTAAAGGCTTGGAGAGAGCAGGGATATTTGGGACATGCCTAAACATAATAATTGTAATATACAATAAGCAGATAGTCAACATAAAATGAATGGAGAGAAACATATAGCACTTTCCCTAAAATCAGGAACAAGGCAAGGCTGCCCAGTCTCTCCATATCTATTCATATCTCATATAGCGATAGAGCTTGAAGTATTAGTTAGAACAATAAGATGACTAAACAACAAGGGGTATAAATTGAAAAATAAACAATAAAACAGTAATATTTGCAGTTTATATAATAATATGCATAAGCAATGCAAAAAATCTAGCAGGGAACATTTATTGCTGATAAACACCTTAGTAAAATGGCTGGATACAAAATGGATAAAAAAAAATTCAGTAGCCTTCATATATTTAAATGATAAAAGGACTGAGAATTAAATCATGGTACTAAAACCTTCACAGTTGCCACAAAAAAAACACAAAATATCTTGAGGAAGTGAAAGACCTGTATGACAAGAATCTCAGTTTTTGAAGGAAAAAACTTGGAGAAGATATCAGAAGATGAAAAGAGATCCTATGCTCATGGATAAGTAGGATGAACATAATAAAAAGAGCCATCTCACCAAAAGTAATTTTCACATTCAATACAATTCCCATAAAATTTCTGACATAATTCTTTACACATTTGAAAGAATAATACTGAATTTCATACAGAAAATAAAACAAAAGAGCTAAAAAAAAATCCTGTACAATAAAAGTACAAAAACTTCTGGAGGTTTCACCATCTCTGATTTCAAATTGTACTACAGAGCAATAGCAATAAAAACTGCATGGTATTGGAATGAAAACAGTTGTGTTGGTTAATGGAAGTAAATCAAACCCTGTAAATTAATCTACATACCTATTTACATGTGTTTTTTGACTACGAAACCAAAATTTCTCAATGTAAAACACTGGAAGATGCTCCAACAAATATAATGGTGTAACTTAATGTCTGTATATTGAAAAAAAATAGATCCATATCTATAACGATGCACCAAACTAAAAATCCACATGGATCAAAGCCTCAACATAAAACTGGATACACTAAGCCTGATAGAAGAGAAAGGGGGAAATAGCATTGGAACTGGAGACACCTTTGATTAGAACACCAATAGTGTAGGCACTAAGATAAACATTTAATAAGTGGGATTTCATGAAAGTTAAAGGCATCTGTAAGTCAAAGGACACAGTCAAAAGGACAAAACAGCAGCCTATAAAATGAAAACCTATCTTCATTAACCCCACATCTTACAAAGGGCTGATATGAAATATATAGAAAAGAAACTCAAGAAATTAGACAGTCAGCAAACAAAACAATCCGATTAAAAAGTGGGGTACACATTTAAACAGAATTTTCTACAGAGGAATATCAAATGTATGAAAACCATTTAAAAAAATGGTTTTTCCCTTCTTAGCCATCAGGGAAAGGCAAATGAAAATGGCTCTCAGATCCCACTGTATCCCTGTCAGAATGGATGAGATGAGTAACAAGTTACAGTTCATGATGAAGAGAATGGGGAGAGCACTCTTCTGATACTGTTAGGAATGCAAACTTGTACATCCATAATAGAAATCAGTATAGTAGTTCCACAGAAAATTTGGACTCAATCTACATGAAGACTCAATTATAAAAGTCCTGGGTATAGACTCAAAGGATGTTTTATGATACCACAAAAGCTTGTGTTTAACAAACTATGTAAATAGCGGCTTTGTTGATAATAGGCAGAAACTGGAATCTACCTATATGCTCCTCAACTGAATTGTATATGAAGAAAATGTGTTACATTTACACAGAGGGGTTTTACTTGGGTTAAAAATATTGGCATCATGAAATTATCAAAGAAATGGATAAAATTAGACAGGATCAACTTGAGTGAGGCAACTTAGTCACAGAAAGAAAAATATATCCCTTTGACCTCCTTATGTTGTCTAATTGCCCGAGCTAGTACCTCAAGTACAATATTGAAAAGATAAGGAGAAAGGGAGCAGCCCTGTCTAGTCCCTGATTTTAGTGGGATTGCTTCAAGTTTCTCTCCATTTAGTTTGATGCTGGCTACCATTTTGCTGTATATTGCTTTTACTATGTTTAGGTATGGGCCTTGATGTTGGTGAGGATGTGGAGAAAGAGCAACACTCCTCCACTGCTGGTGGGGTTGCAAATTGTTACAACCACTCTGAAAATCAGTCTGGAAGTTCCTCTGAAAACTGGGCACCTCACTTCCAGAAGATCCTGCTATACCACTCCTGGGCATATACCCAGAAGATTCCCCAGCATGTAATAAGGATGCATGTTCCACTATGTTCATAGCAGCCCTATTTATAATTGCCAGAAGCTGGAAAGAATCCAGGTATCCCTCAACAGAAGAGTGGATGCAAAAAATGTGGTATATCTACACAATGGAGTACTATTCAGCCATTAGAAACAATGAATTCATGAAATTCTTAGGCAAATGGATGGAGCTGGAGAACATCATACTAAGTGAGGTAACCCAGACACAAAAGATGAATCATGGTATGCACTCACTAATAAGTGGATATTAACCTAGAAAACTGGAATACCAAAAACATAATCCATACATCAAATGAGGTACAAGAAGAACGGAGGAGTGGCCCCTTGTTCTGGAAAGACTCAGTGAAGCAGTATAGGGCAAAACCAGAACAGGGAAGTGGGAAGGGTTGGGTGGGAAAACGGGGAGGGAAGGGGGCTGATGGGACTTTCGGGGAGTGGGGGTCTAGAAAAGGGGAAATCATTTGAAATGTAAATAAAAAATATATCGAATAAAAAAAGAAAAATATAATAATTATTCACTTATAAGTGGGTATTAGCCTCAAAGTAGAGGATAACTACCCTAAAATTAATAGACGAAGAGAAGCTATATAAGTATGTAAAGAGTAGAACTCAAAGCTTGGGACATATTCATCTCACTGTGAATGGGAATTATAATAAACATCTCCAGGGAATGGGGAGATAGTTCTAGGTGCAGGGGTGAACATGAGAAGAGGAAGGATCTTGTAGTAAGAGATTGGAGGGAAAGAGTACTAACTGAGACAATTGGAATCAGGGGTCATAACCATATAAGCTTGAAACATAATTTAATGGAAACTCCAAGAGACTATGAGGATGATTCTAGCTAAGACTCCTAGCTAGCAGTTGGGGACATGTAGCCAGAATGGGCTATCTCCTGTAACCAGAAAAGACTTCCTGTTGAGGGACTGGGACACCAACATAGCTACAAAATCTTTGAACTAAAGTTTCTCTGCCTATAGGATGTGTTGCAGTAATGGTAGTAAAGAAATTGTGGGAGTGGCCTTCCAATAACTGGTAAAGCTTGAGAGCTATACCATGAGATGGAGCCCATGCCTGGACCCAGAACATGAATAACACAGTGACCTATGACAGACCCAAACAAAAATGGGGGGCGGGAGTCAACAAAATGAATCCTAATGATATTCTTATATACTCATAGACTGGTGCCTGCCAAAATTGACAGCAGAAAAGCTTCACTGAACAACTAATCCAACCAGATGAAGAGACATAGAGCAGACAGGCAGAGCTTTTGGTCACCAGCAGAAGAAGGGAAAGGAGGATATAGGAGCTGAGGGGTCTAGGACACCACAAGAAAAGCCACAGAATCATCTAACCTGGGTTCATAGGATCTCAGAGTCTGAACAATGAACCAACGACTATGCATGAAATTGATCTAGTCCCACTACTGATATGTTACTGTTCTATAAATTGATCTTCTTGTGGTCCTTCTGAAAGTGGGAGCAGGGCAGTTGACTACATTGGACTAAACTGTCAGCTATTGGGACACTTTTCTCCTACTGAGTTGTCTCCTCCAGCCTCAATATGACAGGAGATGACTAGACATATGGTAACTTGATATGCCACGGCTGGATGATATCCAAGGGAAGCCTGCCCTCTGTGAGCATAAAAGGAGGACACAGATGGGAGGGAGGAAAGGAGATAAAGAGGAGAGACTGGAATGAGAGAAAAGGGGGAAAGTAAAGTTGATATGTAAGTAAGTAATTAAATAAGTAAATACTCTAAAAACTGCAACCAGTTCTAAAAATCTATACATGAAAACACATGCTTGTGTGCACTACGATCCATTAAAAGGAAGTTCAGAGCAAATTGGCAAATTAACAACAAATAAGGGAGTACATATGTGATAATCCATGTAGGTTAGTTTATAAACATGGAGTAGACTACAGTATAGTTCACAAAATATGAATGACAACTGCACAGTAAAAATTAATTCATGTTTTAGAAAATATGACTTGAAGAAAGGAAGACAAAAACCATTCACTGAATCTTCTTCCCTCATGACTCTGTTCAGTTGTTATTTAGAGTTTATAGAAATCCTAAGGGATCTCTTGCATTAGAGAAAGCTCTCAGTTGTCCCACATTTATCACTGCAATGAACCAACTTCATGTTCTTAGCATTGGCTCTTTTTGCCTTTGACATTCCTTGCGGTGAGATTGTGGGCTCACACAGATAGTCTCTTTGTAATTATTCCCAACTGTATCATTGCATTTTCTCCTGTAATGTGGCCACCTTTGTACTGACATAATTGGTGGAGTGTCATTTTCAAGTTTCTCAGTCTCTTATGTAAATAATGTTATAGCTCTAGATTTAATTTGAAAAGCACTCCTGTCAACAAATAACATGGGACAGCAACATGCTGGCACAAATCCAGACAGAGACTGGAAATAAGGATCACTATAGGTGGAGTATTACAACAGCATGGTATTAGAATTGGCTTTTTTTTTTTTCCTCATGAATTCTGGTACTGTTTTCTCACATATAGCTGATTTCATAGTTGTCAAAAATCCTTTTTCCACAGTTTTGGATCCTGAACACTTCAGTGAGCAGAGCAAATGATTGACACTGGAAAAAGAGAGAGGCCATGAGGCATCCAGTAAGAGTTTGAAGAACAATATAGAAAAGATAGAGGGTGCTTCAGGATAATCTCTCTCCATGGGAGAGAGGGACATGTGATTCTTTTGGGGAAACATGTGTTGTGGACATGATGTGAGGACTGTGATCAGGGGCAGAAATAAATTGGAGAAGACAGTAATCAGGAGTTTCTGGTTACATGGCAGTCTCACTTCCTAAAGTATCCTCTTTTTTTTGTATGTTATATTTTGCTTTGTTTATGTTATTTCTCTTTATGTACCTCTTACTGTCTTGGAATTCCCTACTTAATCCAGACTGGCCTCAAACTCAGGGAACTACATTAGGCATATCACCTGCATGCTGGGGTTAAAAGGCTACTGGCTTTCTACAAGCATTCTAATGTTAGAATCAATTGTGTGCCCAGAAATCTACATGGAGAAAAAAATACTGATACATAATGGAATAAGTGTTAGTTACATTCAGAAAAGCAATATTTTCATAGTCATGATTCTTCTGGTCAAAATCGCTTTAATTTACTACATTTCAAAACATCAACAGGAATGAATATCAATGCAGAAAAATGATGTATTTTTACATTGAAGAGTCAATCATTAGCATACCTTGTGGCCAATCCATGACCAGAAGGCTTTCTAACCCTACCATGTGTCTTTTTGTATTTTTCAAGCAGAACTGCAGCTTGAGGTTTCAATGTTCAAAATTTTCATTGTTACTCTTAGAGTAACTTAGACTTCAGAATTTCTAATTCCCAAGCCTCCAGCCTTCCTAGGCATAATGGCATTCAGGATTTGCCTTTTGTGTTAAGGTCAAATAGTTTTTTGAAGTAAGAAGAGAGTCTTTAGGGTTAAGAAGATGATAAGTGAATTTCAGGAGACATGATTCATACGAAGAATTATAGTGCTTCTAAATGCCAATCATCGTAGCGTATACCTTTAATCCCAGCACTAAGGATACAGAGGCAGTGAATCTCTGAGTGTTTGAGAACAGCCTAGACTATGTGTGGAGTAACTGAACAGTGGGGGATTTAAAAGGTGATACTTTTTTAAAACTTAATAAATCAGGAAACACACACACACACACACACACACACACTCACAAATACTTGAAGTAGTTGGGCAATAGTACAACCACAACACTGGGAGGAGGAACACATAGAATTAGAGTGTAAGTCCATCCTCAATTCTAATTGAGTTTCTGACCAGACTAGGCTACAATTAACCCCCTTGAAATACCAAGTGAACAGTAAAAAATAGAAAAGGAAAGAAAAAAGAAGAGAGAACAAAAAGTTATTGGCTTTGTTCACATCATTTTAATTCTTCCTAAAACCACATCTTCACACTATTTCTCTCAAAACTCATGTTTTCTCAAAATTAAATAAAAACTCTCTGTGTCTGTGTCTGTCTGTCTCTCTCTCTCTCTCTCTCTCTTTTCTCTCTCTCTCTCTCTCTCTCTCTCTCTCTCTCTCTCTCTCTCTCTCTCTCTCTCTCTCTCACACACACACACACACACACACACAGCCTAGTTTAGGGTCTGTCTTTTCTTTTTTGCTCTTCAGACATCTCTTGGGCACCTCATATCCCCTGTCTCCTTCCTCTGTTAAGGATTTGATCCTGTCATGCAGTATTTGGGATCCAAAACACTCTAGAAATCTGGAAATTTTAACACCTGTGAAATGAGTCATACGTGAGAACACAGGATCAGAAGTCAAAAACAACCCCAGCACAAGAGAATACAAGGACATCCTTGCTGATACCCCAAAATATGATATTGGCAACAGGTTACTAGGGAAACTGGACAGAAGAAGAATGTTGTATGAAGATTCCTTCTTTGCTGTAGTTTCATAGACTGTCTTATTTTCACAGGATATAAAAACAATTAATTGGGCTGATAAATTTTCTATAATGTTATTGAAGTAATTCATTGTGGTAATTATTCTGGAAATGGGATTAACCCCCCTTCTCATTATCCAGAGAGAGAACTATCCTGAGCCTGAAAAGTGTTTTTTAAATGGAAATCCTCAGGAAATCCTTGTCTTAAGAACTGAGTCTGAAGGCAACAATTTCTGATGATGTTCCTGTGGGAGAGCCAGGGTTATTCCAAAGCCAGAGCAGCCTACCTCTATGCACCTCCCTTTCTGCCAGAATCATAAAGCAGTTTCCATATCAAAGACAGACCATCAAGGGAGACTCTACAGAGACCCCAAACCATTCAAATGTGGAATGTTCTAGAACTTTTTAATATTTCTGTAACCTCTGGGACCACCAGAGAAAACAAAGGAAGAAGAGGTCTTTTCTCTGTACCCATTATCAAAAAGTCTTCTAATGAGTCTCAGAACTCTGAGTTCATGAGGTCTTACATAAGTCAGAGAAGACTTTCACACGTAGTACATGTGGGAAATCTTTCAGGTACAAGAATAACCTGCAGATTCACAAGAGGATTCACACAAGAGAGAAGCCCCACACCTGCTCCCCATTTAAATATAGTTCTGCCAATCACCAATATACAACTGTCACCAGAGAAATTACCACAAATTGGGCTGAACTGTATACTTTCCTCAGCAAGGCTAACAGGATTTCATCAGTGTCTTTTCTATAAGGCATGTAGCTTTATATAGGAGTTAGCTAGTGATGATGTTTCATTTAGTTTCTGGATTGTTCTTTCAATCTGTTTTCCAATCCCACTATCATGTGAGGATAAAAAAAAAGATGAGTAGTTTTTCAGTTTGTACACTAGTTTTCCAAATGCTTAAACATGATACAAATGGACCATGCCAGGAAACTCAGTAAGGAAGAGCATGTCTGAGACCCCAGAAACCTGGGTACACCCCTGAGATAGTAGGCACCTCTCTGCTCCCTACAAGATTTCTGGCTGGGGACATATGCCACAACTCCCCACATTGGTCATGTAGCCTAGAACAGAGTTCTCCATGCTGATGAGGTACCTAGAGGCCCCAAGGGCTTAGCCAATAAGCTTTGCTTCCCAGACATTCCTCTCTGCAAACGGTATTTAGTCTCTGGTCCACCCTGAGGAGTTGGTATATGTCAGTTTTCCACATGAACAGCGAATAAATGGTACAGATAAATATGACTTTCTCGTTCATCAAGAACCACCATGGGGAGCATGGTCTTTGCCTACTGAGCCACGGTCTAAGTCTCCTATAGAGAGTCTCTCTGTGCATCCAGACAGTCACTGCCAAGGTAAAAACAATCACACATGAGCTAAGCCAGAGTTCCCATTTCTCCCAGGCCCCAGGCTAGGCAGTGTCCTCAGCCTGTCGGCCCCTGACTCTGCTCCCAACTCCACAAGACTCAGCTATGTCTGGATGTCCAGGACTTTAGGAGCCCTTGGTCCCAGACACAACACTTCATTCCCAACTTCTCTGTGCAGCATTCCAGTTGGGTTTCCAGGAGTCAGGGAACCCCAGCTTTCCCCACTCCCCATTTTAGACTGTTTTCCCATCCCCTAAGTGCTGTCTAAGAGCTTCCCAAAAACCCAACACCTGATGGAAACAGCACAGGGAAACACAGTCAAGCACTCCCCAGGATTAGTCTCCAGTTCCTTTGCCCAGCACTTGAGCAGCAGGGCAGAACGTAGGCTCTGCATCTAAATAGTGGAAGATATTTCATTTTTCATTAGTAAATCAGTGCTGATGCTTTTTGTTTCTCCTTTGTGTTATGTATAATATGCTTATTAATCCTATGGTGTTTTGAGTGCCACTGTGTAAGGCTGTTGGCCCTACTTTCTACCTCATTGAGATAGAGTCTTTCTAGTTCAGTAAGTTGTGCCTTAGGAAAGTTGGTTGTGAAGCTCACACCAAACCTTATGTCTTTGTTCTACATGCTCCTAGGAAGCTAACATGACAGATATCTCTGCTACTGGATCTACATTTCAATTTTTATTTTAATATGTTAATTTAATTTATTTTTGTGTGCCATGGTGTGTGTGTGTGTGTGTGTGTGTGTGTGTGTGTGTGTGCCACATATGTGAAGGAGCCCTTGCATATCACAGGAATATGAACCCTGGATGAAAAGAGCAATCGTGAGCAGCCACATAGGTGCTAGGAAATAAACCTGATTCAACTTAACAAGTAATATGTTCTCTTAACCTGAGCTATCTCTCCAGGTAGTGGATCCGAGTTTTGCTATGTTCTTTGGATCCAAATTCAGGTCACTGAAATTGTAACTCAAGTACTTTTATCCACTGATATTTTTTCACCTATGTGTGCTTAAAATTCATGTGAGAGTATAGTAGTTATGATTTGAATGAAACAATGATGAGAATCTCACAGTGTTCCAGAAAGGCTCTCCCTTATCTATCCCACTGTGAAGGAATTGGGTCCCTCCAATGGAATTCAGATCCTCGGATGGGGATATGAGTTGTTATGCTCTATGCCATGCCCCTTGTAGACTTTTGAAATGTACTCCAAATACTAGCAAGTGAATAGGAGATAAAGGCTGCTGATGGAAACTGCAACCCAATGTTACACACATATAGATACCCAAAGTGCAAGTGTATTGTAAGGATTGATTCTACAGTGTAAGTAAGAAGGGAGGGAGGATAACTTTCAGAATTCTATACTGGTAGATGTCTGGGCTATCATCAGTGGATTTACCATTGGTTTACATCTGTGAGTAAACTTCTAGTAAACAGGCAAGGAGGAGGTATCCATGTAGAAAGGCTTAAATAATGGCAGGAGGATATCTTGTTGTCTGCCTAATGACTCTTTCTCAAACATAAAACTACAAGTTATGTGCCTATGCAATGTGTAGTCCTTGCTGCCAGAAGAAGTTGCTGGTCCTAGATTTTCAACGTATGTTTTGCAGTCTTTCATATTGTCTTAAAATCTTCTTAGCAAACACAAGCAATTGTATTTTACTTTGGAAAACATTTTCAGAGTTTTGTATTTCTTTGCAAGATACGAATGTTATGCCTGCAAATATGTATGTTGTACTCAGTGGGTTGGCTGTTTTGATTCACCCACTGCACCACCATTGGTAACAACCTATTTAATGTCTCTATTATCTTCAGCACTGACTAAGACATTGACTTGCATTGCACACTTGAGTTTCTATGTTTCTTCTTGGAATACACTAAGTACTCCATGGACTCATGAAAAAAAGGTTCCTCTCAACACTTGCCAATTTCTTTTTGAAATTTTTGGTGCAATTTCTTTCTGTTTTTAATGCTAAGATTATATTAAAGCAGAGTAATTTGAAAGTAATTCACAGTTATAAAACATAATATTTGGTCTATTTGGAAGTGTCCAGAGAAAATGAATTCATCATCTGAGCATTCAGAGTCTAAACACAACCACAGCAATTCACCACAGAATACACATTGTTTTTTCATGGTTCTGAACAGTTGAGTATATTTCCTTTTATTTCCAGACACTGAAAGAAAGATGAAGAAGGGCATGGTGGCTTTTTTCCAAGGAGTGGATTCTGGCAACTAAACCAGGTACTCTGAAAACCACAAATTCTCTTGACTCCTCAGCTGACTCCAGCGTAGCTACTTTTAGGGCAATGTATTTTGTCATGAACAAATATGATAAAGAAAAAATTCCATTTAATTATGTTTTAGGACTATACATATGAGAATAGAATTTTGTTAATTTCCAAAACATATAGTTGAAAAGGATATAAAATTCTACCACAATCAAGAGTCAATAAAGACATATCAAAGAAAAAAACCTCTGGTATTGCTACTAGAAGAATGGCTACTGTTTTAGTGATGTTAAAATCTTTGTCATTATACTGAGAAAGGCAAATCCCAATAATTAATGGTACTTAATGAAAACTGTCCCTTATGCAGGCCTATGTATGACTGGATTCAATAGCAGAAAAGCTCATAGAAGCCTCATTCATCATAGCTCACACTAAGAGTAACTACGTATCAATTTCCAATATAAACTATTTTATATACATACAATTGAGTTCTCTATAGAATAGGAATCAACAAAGATTGACATTCACAACATTAATGGATAATTTGGAAAACTAGACCTGAAGGATGGAATGTACACACAGTTGTGACCGTTCTTTTCTCTCATACTCC